>NC_057807.1:569727107-570003056 GCF_018294505.1 Triticum aestivum
ACGTGACCCATTCACGCAGAACGATGCCGTGACTCCTTTTTTGGGGTGGTTCGCTTGGATCTAGGGTTGGAATTGAGGTGCGGGGCAACACGAGTCGATGGCGGGGCCATGACCCATTCACACGGAAAATGCCGTGGCCCCTTTTTTGGGGTGGTTGACCTGGATCCAGGGTTGGGATTGAGGTGCGGGACGACACGAGTCGACGGCGGGGACGCGACCTATTCACGCGAAACGATGCCGTGGCCCCTTTTCTGCGATGGTTGACCTGGATCTAGGGTTGGGATTGAGGTGTGGGATGACTTGAGTAGACGGCAGGGACATGACCCATTCGTGACCCTAGTTTAGGAACGGGGACTTGCCTGGCGTTGGTGGCATCCCTGTCCACGCAGCTGTGCCGGAAGCCGGTTGTGGAGCTGCACCGTGGGAGGCCTCCACGGTCCTTTTATCCTAAGCGTGGATATGGCGGCCGGGGCCCGGTCGCCGCACCGGGAAGCCTAGGGTGCCGGGCTGGATCGTTGAGGCAGCACAGGAGTATGTTTGCTGCTGCACCTATCTTGATGCAAATCTGGTTGGATGCAGATCGGGATTTAGATTACATTGTTTCCTATTTTTTGTTAAAAACAAGTAATTCCATATTTCCATATATGTCTCATGTAGATAAAGACTGTTCCTTAATTATCACTAGAATTAAGGCATGCAATTAGGCAACTAATTAATTAGATTAGTTGTAGGGCTTCACAGGATTTTTGTAGATCTGGGTAAGCGTTTGCTCTGTCTAGTTCTGTTAAGTGGACTGGTGTTAGCATCATGATCTGTTTGTTTGATTGGAGCGTGGGCACATCTATTGGGTTATAAGTTTTGTACAGTTTGAGGCTGGTTGCCTTAGCGGAGGATTCGGTTCATGATATGCATCGAGGTTTTGTAGATTTCATGATGATAGGATTCCTTGTGCGTCCATACTCCTGCTGCGGAAGCGCGGATATGCGTCTATGGATAGGTGGTGAGTCCATAGTTGTCGGAAGCGCGAAACAATGCTGCGGCCCCATTTCGGGGGTTGTTGACCAGGGTCTAGAGTCGGGATTGAGGCGTGGGACGACACGAGTCGACGGCGGGGGTGCGACCCATTCGCGGCCCCAGCTCAGGAACGGTGGCATCCGCTAGAGCGGGTAGTGGAGCTGCACCGCTGGAGGCCTCCGTGGTCACTTTATCCTAGGCATGGATATGGTGGTCGGGGCTTGGTTGCCGCACCCAGCAGCCGGGGAAGCCTAGGGGGCCGGGCTGGGTCATTGAGGGAGCACAGGTGTATGTTCGCTGCTGCCATGTCTCCCTTGACCTGCCTAGATGCTAATCGGGTTGGATGTAGATCAGGATTTAGATTACATTGTTTCCTATTTTTATTAAAGACAAGTAATTCCATATTTCCATATATAGCTCGCATAGATTAAATTATCACTAGAATTGAGGCATGTAATTAGGCAACTAATTAATTAGTTAAGCAACCATAGTATGCCTTGTCCCATCGTTGTTCTTGGGTCATCGTCCTGAAACTGTTTCGGTAGTGTTTTGATCCCTATGTTTGGCCACCGGCGATGCTTGACCCTCAATCCTGTAGACCTAGGAAATGCAACTGTGGATGAGACTGCAGTGGTGTTATGGTCATAATAGTGAAAGATGGGCAATTGGGGAATATACTGATGGAGATCATATCACATTAGCTTCGGTCTGATGGTTAGAGAGGTTGTGATTCTGTAATTTGCCCCTTTGGGAATGTATGTGGTGAGCTATGCTGGGAGACACACAAATGATTGAATGAGGCTATTGTGGCCTTTTCCCCCTTAACTAATCGACACGTCCTAGTTTTATTGTGTGTATGATATACTGTTGTCACATCAATCTCACTAGTCATGCTGAATCTTTCTTGGTATCATGTACTGTACTAAACAAGTGATAGTTTGTTAGCATATGCTGATCTGTGATACCGACTTGTGTGTACGTGCTTTCTGCTTTCACATCTGTTTCACAGTCCTAAGTTGGTAGGTCTTTAATAGTCAGATGTTTTGACGAAATCCTACTAAGACACTTGATTTTCGGTGTTTGCATCCTTCGATTTGATGTTACTGTTATGCAATTTTCGTGTAGGCCCCTTTTTATTGTTAGGCATGCTCCATGTACTAATTCTTGGCTATGTGATATTTCAGTTCCCTGTGGGCCGTATCCATCGTCAGCTGAAGCAAAGGACTCAGGCCAATGGCCGTGTTGGTGCTACTGCGGCGGTCTACTCTGCTGCCATCCTGGAGTACCTGACGGCTGAGGTCCTGGAGCTGGCTGGCAACGCCAGCAAGGATCTCAAGGTGAAGCGTATCACCCCTCGTCACCTCCAGCTGGCCATCCGTGGAGACGAGGAGCTCGACACCCTCATCAAGGGCACCATTGCTGGTGGAGGTGTGATCCCGCACATCCACAAGTCCCTGATCAACAAGTCTTCCAAAGAGTGAGAAAATATATAGCAAAGGAGCATCTCTAGCTTAAACTGGACATTTTCTCAGTCGTCTGTGAGATAAGTTTATCGTCGCGTCGTTTAGCGTTTAGCTGTGCTCCTTCCAGATCCAAGTCGTTGTCTGTCTGTGTAATGTTTACCTGGTACTGATTCAGTCATTTGGACATGGTGTTTATGTTGGTTCGTTGACTCTGTGATTGGACTCTGAATGCAAAAACCTTTTAAACATGTTCTGAGTAATTGTTGGCCGTCTCCAATTCCATTTTGTCTGCATCAGCGCCCGTCCTTTGGTGGTAGCTGTTTTTGTTCCGGTTTTTCTTGAGTTGGTTTTTGTTCTTGGTTTTTTCGAGTTGGCTTTTGTTCTTGGTTTTTTTAGTTGGTTTTTGTTCTGGTTTTTGTTTCTTGGTTTTTTTGAGTCGGTTTTTGTTCAGGTTTTGTCAGTATAGCTCAGTGGAAGGGGCTGAGTAGACAAATTAGGGATGCAAATCTGTGACCCTCGCGGAGGTACCCATTTGGGCCCTTGCTTTTAGGCTCCAGATACCTGTTTTGTTTTGTGGGTCTACGACTGTTACTCCTTTTCCCATTTGAAGCCAATTCTTACACCTGTAACCAAACATGTTGCAGCTCCTGAGAAACTCACCCTGCATCCGGCTCCTCTGGTCGCAATTTCGCTCCTCTGCGTCCAGGTGCATGTCTTCAGCAGGGAGGCTTTCATACTACGTGCCATTATCTTTGTCGCAATTTCGCTCACTCCCTCTTCAGTCTTCACCTCCGTGAGTCGGACCGACGGGGCCTTGCGTGTCAGGAGTTGCGTAAATCTGAACACGCTTTCCTTCCCCTGTTTAGAAAAACTCTTCTACTATTTTTATGAGCAGCATATATATGTTTTCATCACTGACACATGAGCCTGAGACTGCTGTGGCCGCTGCCGTGAGCGCCCGCGGGGCGGGGAATGGCAGGGAAAGCGCAGGAAATGGCCAGGAAAACCAGGAGACCCAGCGCCAAGTTTTTCCACAAGGCGCGCCCGCCCCGCCCAGCCCCAGCCCCAGCGTCCACAGCGCGTGTGCGTCCCTGTCTGTCTCCGAGCACACCCAGTGACCGACCGGGGTCATCTTTATTTATCTACCCGCCCCCTTTCCCTCCCATGGCATTTCAGGATACTTCCACCCTGCTTCCCTCCTCTCCATATACCGTGTCTCAGCTTGCTAGCCCACCTCCTGCCTTCCCACTACTACTTGCTCCACTGAAATTAATCCGGAGGCTGCGGTGCGCGCATGGAAGAAGGGCTGACGGGCGAGCAGATGGCGGCGTTCCAGGAGGCCTTCTCCCTCTTCGACAAGAACGGCGATGGTTCGTTTGCTCCATTCCATTTCTTCCCCCTCTCCTGGGTTTCTTTCTTCTGTGTTGTTGGTCATTGCTGGATTCTCCAAACAATGCTAGTGTTTTGTTTTTGTTTCTGTTTCATCCTTTTATATCTGTTGGGGACTAGAACTTCGTTGCTGAGAGAGAGATCATGATACTTTGTCTCTGTGGAGACACGAAAACTCCTCAATACAAAGCACGCAGCCCGAACCTGAACCATAGGATGTGCTCATGGTTTTCTATTGTGCCGGTACTAGTCGAGCTCTGTCTGCGGCAGAGCAAGCAGTAGATCGATTGATCCACATACGCCTAGAGCTCACCGGCAGGGTTTGCCGTAAGACTAATTTTAGATACTAGAGTAATGAAGGATGGATTTCTTTTGCTTTTTGGGGTTAGTTCAAAATTAGTTCAAAACGGCAACACTTATTTTGGATCAGATGGAGTATAAAACAGGCGAAAGCCTATTTCAAGAAAAAAATGATGGATTTCTATGGGAAATTTCAAACCCACTCCTGCAATTCAAACACATTGATCGCAGAAAGAAAATAAACAACAGAGACCCGTTGCAGCAAACAAGCACTTAGTTTAGTCAAAGAACCTTTGGGAACTAAGGGCTAGCTGTTGGCTCACTTGTGCTCTGGAGGGCCCTTGAATCTTTGCAGTGGGTTATCCACCTACTCTTTTCAGAAAAGAATAAGATGCCCCTACCCTTCAAGAACCAAAACTGTTTCTGTGATGGCTGTGGTGACATTACTTGTCACACACTTGTCTGCTCATATACTACACACATTTAACTAGAGCTCCAGTTTATCATATCTTTGGTCAAAGCCTTTGACCACGTGGTGTTGTGTTGGCTGGCCCCTTTGGGATCAGGATAAGTATGAGCTGAACTGAAAATGATTTTTCTTTCGATGAACCAAATGAAAAAGGAGTTTTCGAATAGGATTGACATGTGAGATGTTGGGACATTAATTTTGTCACATGAAGGATGCATCAGCTTGGAAGAGCTGGCCGCGGTGACTCGCTCCCTCGGCCTCGACCCGACCAACCAGGAGCTCAACGACATGATGTGTGAAGTCGACATGGATGGGAACGGCACCATCGATTTCCAGGAGTTCTTGAGCCTTATTGTCAGGAAGATGAAGGTGAAGCTCTGCAAACTGATGAAATGTCAACTGTTTGTTTTAATTCTCTTATTAGTTTGAGCGTGATGTTACTTACGATTTCCATGGGAATTTGCAGGACGGGGACGGCGATGAAGAGCTCAAGGAAGCTTTCGAGGTCCTGGACAAGGATCGAAATGGTTTTATCTCTCCTGTTGAGGTGAGTTTGTTGGCACCCTCTTCTCAGGTTCCGATAAGATAATCCCCAAGCTCATTTGAGGCATTCCTGAATTTCATGTTGCCCATGTGAAATGCAGCTGAGGACGGTGATGATCAATCTCGGGGAGAAGATGACCGACGAGGAGGTCGAGCAGATGATCAAGGAGGCGGACACCGATGGCGACGGGCAGGTGAACTACGATGAATTCGTGCTCATGATGAAGAATGCCGAGCGCAAGATAATCGGGTGAACAAAACTAAATGCTGGTGATGGATGGATGCGGAACCACTGGTTCTCAGATTGGATGCACTGTCTCCGTTTCCGTTGTAAATTCGCTGCTTGTAGTATTGTTATTTTCTGAAGCCACGGTAAGCTTGTGTATTTATCTTAAGAAGCTGTTTGTGCACTATATATGTAATGTAACGGCAATTGCCACATATATTTACACCACGTTCTTTGGTTCTTGCAAGTTATGCTAGCCACCTTTATGTTTTTCTACAATGTATATCGCATGGTCAATCCAACGGTCCACACAAACTCTTACTCCCTCCGTTCGGAATTACTTGTCTCGAAAATGGATGTATCTAGAACTAAAATACGTCTAGATACATCCATTTCTGCGACAAGTAATTCCGAAGGGAGGGAGTATGTTCTAAGAAAAGAGAAGAACTCAGGCAGTCCCTAAAAGAATCTATCATGTCAAGTTCACTACTTACGCTTGAATGTTTCCCTTTCATTTTGCCATAATCTATATGTATATCATGTGCTCCAGTGAAAAGTACGTACAACACCATGAAACTAAAAATCATGGGAAATCTGAACATCAAACCTAAGAAGAGATGTTAGCAAACACATCAAGCACTAGATAAATTACCACAATATTGTATATGTAGTTATGTACAGATCTGGCAAGAGGATACAAAACCCATCCTTATTGGCACCACAAGCACATGATGGGCTCCAGGGGGCAACACTGCTAGCAGATACTAGTATGCAGTACACAAACCACACAGGGAGTGTTGGGGGATCATGCCCAAATGTCAAGTCTGACCACCAATATACAATCATATATCATTGGTTCATGATACGAGATACAACGCCACGGCTTCTAAGCCGCAACCGCCTCTCGCGGTTTGCTGCTGCCTTCTGGTGGTGCCAAGCTGTCGTAGTACTCGACGAGGACCTTCCAGCCACCCGGGCACATAAAACCATCTGGTGGGCTCTCACGGTTCTTGGCAAGGCTACGCATCTGTTTGCAGAGGAAAGTTTGTTAGGACAATGACTTAAAAAAAGCTGGTGCCGAAGTTACTGATGCGCAAATGACACTGAAATGAATTACCTTTGTGCCAGAGATGAACAGGAAGTCCTCTTTCCTCGATGGGTCGAAGAAATTCATCTTGTTATGCTTTGTGTCATATGCAGCCACCTGATCCAAAATAAGAATCAGAAGACATGTCAAGAAACCATCATAAGTCTACGATGCTGTATTTCGAAAATGAATAATAAACTGTTGAAGTCAAGATCGGAATGAGGTATCTGGTCTGGCATGATTACACACCTTGAAAGGAAGGATATTGAGCCTCTCAAGCCCAGGAGCCATGCTCAGTACTTTTTTCCCGTGATCAGCATCATAAAGGTCCCTCTTTTCGGTTGGGTGGCCCATACCAGCAGGGTCTCTTCCGACAATATAGAAGTTTGCACCAGCATTTATACGAGCCTTAGCATGCCACTGGACCTCAGTTGGCCCAGCATAGTGCATTGGAGAGGGGAAGATTGCAACCACAGTTGATTCTGGGTTTAGGACACCTTCCTCAAGAACCTAGCAGAATTAATGAAGAAGAAACGTCAGAACCATGCAGGAACTATACATTTACATCTTAAAGTGTCTATACTAGTGTCATCAAATAAAAGGTTTCAAAACACGGCATGGCATGATTCCTGTTGCCCAGGATTATAGTTAATTTCTATGGCATATAGGAGTCACATTTCTTTTTTTATAGAAAATGGATGATAGGATTAAAAAAAAAAGGGCAGCCCCAGTGCATGTAGCTCCCGCTTGCGCAGGGTCTGGGGAAGGGTCCGACCACTTTGGGTCTATTGTACGCAGCCTTTCCCTACATTTCTGTAAGAGGCTGTTTCCAGGATGATAGGATTGTTATAACTAAATACCTTCTCATGCTGCTTCATTCTCACACTAAGAGGCACATCATCTGCTTTTGTGAATCCTCCCAGTGGATGGAGAAGAAGAACAGGGTTTTTGTAGCCCATCTCAAGAAGGCGCCTCCGTGTATCAGTCATGAGCAACGCATGCCCATTGTGCACAGGGTTACGCAGTTGAAAAGCAAATACCGCATCTGCATTGCGCCTGGCAAATTCTTCACGCAGCTGTGCTGGAGACAAACGATACTGATCCAGACCATCATTATACTTGATTGGTTCTATAACCTCCAGGTCTCCACCAATCAACCAATCACCAGCATTTGTAATCGCCTCCTCTACGTACGGCAGTCCACGTGCAGTTGTTCCCCAAGTCCGTGCAATTCTTTCTTCCTTGTTATGCTTGTAGATCTCAATACTGAAGAAAGAAGGAACGAGTGTTAAAAATGAGTTGCGGATGTAGAGCATCAAGTACAGTAAAATAAAACCACACTCCTATATCATATAAATAGGCTATGCTTGTTTCCAACACATTGGAAGCCATGTGTAACATCTTGTCAAGACTAGAGATTCCGTCAACAGATAGCGGCGTGTTACGTCGATGTCATTATGTCACTCTAGTTATCCGGTAACTACATTTTTGGGCCAGCATCATTTTCATTTTTAGTGTTCCATGTTTAAAAAAAAGTCTATACTTAAATGGCAAATACAAGAGAATCACGGTGATGTGAGTACGAGGCATCGCACGTCCTAAAGTACTAGGAAAGGCGGCGAAAAAACGACAAAACGGAAATATCTATTCAAGGAAACGATACGATAAGATATGTAATTTGATATGCCTGAAGGTATTATCAAGTTTAATACGACCGAAGATACTACCAAGTTTAATACGACCGAAGATATTATCAAGTTGACTACGACCGAAGGTATTGTCGACTTTACTAATCATCTATTGGAGGATGCATGATTGGAATACTACGGTTATCTGAAGTCTGTCAACATATACAAATATACTGTTAAAAGTATGAGTGAAGTCCTCACTATCATAGCCCCATTCCACAAAAGTGGAAACTGCTACAAATTTAGTTTGACTGTCAAATAAGCACTCGAGGTAGAAAATTGCTAACCATCATTGCCCGTATTCTTGTAAAAGAAATATATACTGGCACTAAGTTTAGATACGACCTAGAATTGTGTACACAGATAAGCTATGTAGCTATTGAAATGTGCAAACCATATGTCCTATTAACAGTGAATCCACAAGTTTCAGGTTGAAGAAACCACCATTGTCAGCAGGAGCCCAAATAAGCTCACAACCCAAGCCCCCAATTCCTACCCGAACATTATAAATTCCATCTTGAAATTGGTACGTACACTACAGTAGCTACATTTAATCATGGGAAAGAATCGGCAGACATGAATCGGAGAGAGGGGAAAAGAGAGAGAGAGAGAAGGAAGGGGGGATGCGTTCTCACTCGCTGAGCACGGCGACGGGGCGGTCGTGGGCGTCGACGAGCGCGACGGTGGTGGCGCCGTCGGCCTGGATGGCGCGGCGCTGGGCGTCGTCGAGGGCGAGGACGATGGGCACGGACATGTTGACGAGGCTGCCATCGGCGCCGCGGACGGCGTTGAAATGAAGTGCTTGGAGGAACTCGGTCTCGCGCATGAAGCCGCGCAGCGGGCTGGCCCAGCCCTCGCTGAGCACGTGCAGCCACTCGGTGTCCACGCGGCCCAGGCGCAGCCGGTGCGGCAGCGCCGCCGCCTCCCGGCGCAGCGCCGCCCGCCGGCCGCCCTCCTCGGGCGCCACCAGCTCCACCAGCCTGCCCCCGTCCGGCTCGATCAGGCCGCCGGCCCGGCACCGCACCCCGCGCGCCGCCGCCGCCGCGGCCCTGCCGCCCCTTACCGCGACCCGCGTCGCCGGCTGTCCCTGGCCATGGCCCCTGCCCGGCCGCGCCAGCTGCGGGAACCTCACTGCGAAGGCGGCCTGCGTCGCCATGGCTGCTGCTTCTTGCCGACGATTTGGTCTCTCCCAGATTCCACCTCCGCCGCACTACTTATATCGTGTCGGGGCGTTTATGTTTTCGTCTCGCTCTTGCCTTGTGGCTGGCGGGCGGGGCGGCCTGACCTTCGCGGTGGGTGTGTGTATAAAAAATGGGGAGGCAGGGTGGAGGTGAACCTGGACGGGATTGCGGGGAGGGTGCGGGGCGGAGGCCATGGGCGCGGTGAACGTGGACAAGGGAGTGGGGGACGTGGGGGCTGCGCTAATGGGGGCTGATGAGGATGATGGATGGAGCGGGCTGGGAAGTGCCTTCCTCGCCTTGCTGCCTGTGGGCCGTTTTGGAGTAGTATTATTTTTTCGTTCAGGGACACTTGGACTTGGACTGGTGTCCCGAACGACTTTCGTGACGTGTGAACTTATGTGTCCTTTGTCGAGTCTGGATCGTCTACGCTGTGGGGGTTTATGGCCCCGCACGGGCACGGCTCCTTCTTCCTTGACCCTCAAAAAATCCCCAATTACATGGACACTCCCTCCGTCTGAAAATACTTGTCATCAAAATGAATAAAAAATGATGTATTTAAAATTAAAATACATCTAGATACATCTTATTTTATTCATTTTGATGACAAGTATTTCCGGACAGAGGGAGTACAAATCATAGACCAAAAGACGCACACCACAAATCATATGCAGAAGACATAATTATAGTATCTCGGATGAGACGCGAATCAACCTGTGTTTGGATGGTTAGAGCGACTGTGGTATTGCAGCCCATCAAGGTTCAAATCCTGATGCTCGTATTTATTCTTGGATTTATTTCAGAATTTCTGGCGATGCGCATTCAGTGGGAGGAGACGAGCGCTTGTGTCTAAAAAAATACTCCCTTCGTTCTGAAATATTTGTTGGAGGAATAGATGTATCTAGATGTATTTTAGTTCTAAATACATCCTTTTTATGCATTTCTTCGACAAGTATTTCGGATGAGACAGCCACGTTGGTCCAGGGATCGATCTTGAGCGTGTCGGGTAGCTGCCACCACAACCAACCGTCGAGCCACAGACTTGTCCTCCGTGCGGTTCCTTCCTGATTCAGTTGATACAAAATTATTCCTCTTTCCTTCTACGGTGAACGAGATTACTTCTCATGTGTTGTATGTTTTTTTTTTTTTGGAAAGGGGTTTGCCTGCCCTCTGCGTCATCATGAATTGTAGTGTATGATTTACTCTTTTTGGATTTGATGCATTTAGCCCTGATGTGTAACCGGTTTTGCTATTTCTTAGGCAATAGAGAAATAACTATGTTTTTCCTGTAAGATCCAAAAAATGGATCTTGTTCCACTATCAAGAGATAACGGAATAAACTGAACACAGAATAATTATGTTTGTTATGTATGTGCGTGTGGGGAGGAGGTGGTGAGCAATGGTGGTTTTCATGACATGGCATTCCATTTCATTGGCAGTTTGGCATAGCTAGATGGAACTAGTCGGTTGGCTCTTCTTCTCTTACTCACCACCTTCAAATAACAAGTACTCCCTCTGTATCGAAATAGTTGTCGTTGGAGTAGCTGAACTTCAGCTACTCCAACGACAACTATTTCGGTACAGAGGGAATAGTTCTCTCCATGCCCCTCCCTCTTTTTGATCCATCGTTTTGGCGGGTCTCCCCTTAGGTGGAGTGCTCGAGCTCATACTAGTGGTGGTGACATAATAATCCTTCCGTTTGACCCCTTCTTGGTGGTAGCTTAGTACGTATCACCGAGAACATAATTTTTTGGTGAGGATATGGTGATTACTGCAGTATGCTTCTGACAAGGTTCCTTCTTATAGTGCTCTCAGGCTTCCGTCACGATGTGTCTCCTACTGTGGTCTACGACGCTCATCATCGACAAAAGACTTGTTCACGTGGAAATATGTGTATCCAATTGTAGTCATGCGTCAAGGGACCCCGACGTAGGAGGGATAAAGCTCGAGGACTGGCCTTAACAACACAATTAGTCTGCTGGTTGGATTGTAACATCCCAACTTAGGGTTTTCTCTCCAACTTTTCGTCTGGTAACTGATCATTGTTGTATCCACTCAAATTTTTGTTATGCCTTTATATCAATTCATTTCTTTGTTATTATGCGTTCCTTCACTTTTAGTAGTAATAGCTAACAGATATGCGATGGCGTGCATACTAAAGAAACAACATGATTAGCATGCACTCCATCCTGTGCCACCTCAAATAATTTAGGTTCGCTTGTTGTTATTGGTCAAATGTGGTGGGGTTGTGCATAATCTATATAGCGAACTGATTTGGGTGCTATCACACGGGGCTTGTTCGACTCGATCCTAAGAAAGGATCGATGTGACCCAAAAAAAGAGAAAGGATCGATGTGGACGAGAAGATGTAATGTGAGGGCATCCATGTAGTGGAGACCATCTAACTCAACATGGTTATTTGGTCATCAAGGTCTTTAGAACTCTATCTATTAATTAAAAAGAAGAAAGTTGCCCAATTATTTAGCGAAAAAAGGGAAGACAAATGTGACAATATGTCCATGAGGCAGGACAACACAAGCAACCTAGCTACCCACAAAGGCCTGCACACAACAACGAAGAGTAGTGCTCTGTCGAGGTTTGCCAGCACAGTGTCATTGCCGTAAATTCTTCCCGAGCAAATGACTCTAGCTTCACTGGAATATATCTATAGGGTATAGACATAGTAGCTCCAGCCACTGGAATCCACTCGAACGATCAACCAAGATCCCTGACCCACGATCGACGCACGAGTTTCCTGTTAGTCTATGCCAAACAATCGGTCAGAAGAGTCGTGGACAAGGATGTCGAGCATATGACCTGCCCATTGTATGGCACCATTGCCACCGAGTTTCCTCTTGACACGTAGTAACTCCGACCGTTAGATCTACAAAGAAGGCCCCAACCATGTGTATTGTGAGATTCGACAAATCGGACGCCTGATATCTACCAATAGAACATTTTCCGAGGGGCCATTATTTGGTAAATAAAGACATCATTTGGAGTGTGGGATATTGTACGTTAATTAAAACTTGGAGAGATGCTTGGATTCCGAGGGGCCATAACCTTCAGCCAGTAACACCAAAGCGTAACTGCAGACTCAATTGGGTGGCTAATTTCTTGGATGAACATGGTGCTTGGAATATGCAAAGATTGCGAGAACATTTTTGGGACATGGATGTACATGAGATTCTTAAGATTCGTACCTCAGCGAGGAATGGCCAAGACTTCCTAGCTTGGTTCCCGGAGAGGAGCGGACAGTTCACCGTGTGAAGTGCATATCGTCTTGCCACCTTGGGCGCTATCCCTGGAGTAGTGGGCGCGTCCAGCAACACCCCATCCGAGGAGCGGCCGGTCTGGCGCTGCATATGGGGTGCAAAAGTGCCCCTTAAGATGAGGATTCTGTCTTGGAAGGTGGTCTCGGGTGCCCTAGCCACTAATGCTTGCAAAAATACCGTCATATATCTACGAGGGATACATGCCCCTTATGCGCAAAGGAGAAGGAGACCAGCTTCCACGCCCTAGTTGCATGTGATCATGTGCGTGAGGTGTGGCTGTAGATGAGGTCGATGTGGAGATTACCTCGCCAGGAGCTGTTGCAAGACACAGGGCAGGACTGGTTATTGAATGTGTTGGCAATTTGTGATGAGTTGATGAGGGAGTGTGTGATCATGTTGCTTTGGCATATTTTGTCCCTCTGGTCTGACTTAGTGCATGGGAAGGAAGTGCCAACGGTGGCTACAACAGTCTTATATTTGCATAGTTATTTGCAGTCCTTAGACCTCCCCAGAAAGTATTCTACAAAAGAGATTATCAAAGGCAAGATGCCTATGGTGCAGGAGGAACCGACTGTTGTGCAGAAGGAGCTCCAGGTCCTTCCATGGCCGAGGCCACCACCGGATCGGGTGGCCCTGTCTGGTGATGGATCTTTCTTATAGTCTGATGGTTCAGCAGCGACAGGAATGATTCTGAGGAGGCATGATGGGAGCATTATATTTGCGGCATACTGTTGCATATTTAATTGCAATGGTGCACTGGAGGTGGAGTTACATGCGCTAATGCAGGGTATGGCTCTGGCTATCCAGCATTGTGAGCTACCTATCATAGTCCAGTCGGATTCTTCTGTGGCCCTCTCCGCTATGCCTGGTGACAGCTTAACCAGGCCTGCCTATGGATATCTAGTTGTTGAGATTCGGCATCTTATGGTAGATAGAGTTTTCATTCCCTTGAAAATTAGTCGTGTGCAGAATAGGGTAGCAGATCGATTGACCATGTATAGTCGTACAGAGAGCACTATTGCTGCAAAAAAAAGTTTTCCTTTTTCCTTTTTTTCTTTTTTTGAGGGTAGGGGAGGGGGGAGGGGGAGGAATCTACCAGCACAACGTTGAATGGGTTACAGGGCAGGACTGGTTATTGAATGTGTTGGCAATTTGTGATGAGTTGATGAGGGAGTGTGTGATCATGTTGCTTTGGCATATTTTGTCCCTCTGGTCTGACTTAGTGCATGGGAAGGAAGTGCCAACGGTGGCTACAACAGTCTTATATTTGCATAGTTATTTGCAGTCCTTAGACCTCCCCAGAAAGTATTCTACAAAAGAGATTATCAAAGGCAAGATGCCTATGGTGCAGGAGGAACCGACTGTTGTGCAGAAGGAGCTCCAGGTCCTTCCATGGCCGAGGCCACCACCGGATCGGGTGGCCCTGTCTGGTGATGGATCTTTCTTATAGTCTGATGGTTCAGCAGCGACAGGAATGATTCTGAGGAGGCATGATGGGAGCATTATATTTGTGGCATACTGTTGCATATTTAATTGCAATGGTGCACTGGAGGTGGAGTTACATGCGCTAATGCAGGGTATGGCTCTGGCTATCCAGCATTGTGAGCTACCTATCATAGTTCAGTCGGATTCTTCTGTGGCCCTCTCCGCTATGCCTGGTGACAGCTTAACCAGGCCTGCCTATGGATATCTAGTTGTTGAGATTCGGCATCTTATGGTAGATAGAGTTTTCATTCCCTTGAAAATTAGTCGTGTGCAGAATAGGGTAGCAGATCGATTGACCATGTATAGTCGTACAGAGAGCACTATTGCTGCAAAAAAAAGTTTTCCTTTTTCCTTTTTTTCTTTTTTTGAGGGTAGGGGAGGGGGGAGGGGGAGGAATCTACCAGCACAACGTTGAATGGGTTACCGGCGGCTTTTGGAGTGTGGCGAGTCCAACACGAGCGAGAGATATGCACAACCTTTTTTTGGTGCTTTCCCGTCATGAATGATCGCTGCGGGTGTTGTTTTAGTAATATGGCCTAATGGATGCGCTTTTTGTTATGTTAGCAACAGCTGGTTTCAAGACAGCAACAGGCTTGGCTTTGTTTAGTGGGGGAAAATCAAGGACCATACGTGATTCTGTTGGTCCTAGGCTCCTTTCTAGCAGGCTGAACAAGTGGTAAACTCGTGTCTGCTACCGCCGAAGATGCCAATCTGAAATGAGTAACGTGGGTGGGCAACCAGGGGAGCTCTTCACGGGGCAGAGGGGCGCTGCAAAATGATCAGCAGTGGTTTTGGCGCGAGCGATGTTTTGTCAAGGGGAAGCAGCACCGGGCTGCAACTTATTTACCACTGATAATAATATAATGAACGGGTTGTATTTTGGTACTGTAGAAGGAAACGATCACGCGCGGTACCGTACGTACGTGGGATAATTCAAAGGCCAGCGGTGCATGCCTGCGCAGCGGCGATGGCGATGGCGATGGCGACGGGGAGGGAAGTGGACCTGGCAACCTCGGCCCTGACGCGACGGGAGGAAACCACACGCGAACCACGAGATCCAACAGAGGCGGGTCAGAGTGTCCCGCGCGAACAAAACAAGCGTGCGTCAGCGAGTACGTCCACGCTGAGCGAGCCTGTTGCCTTCCGTGCGTGGGGACGTACGCACACCTCCCGGTGGCCGGTGCCGGCCCCTTCCTCGGCGGACGACGCGCATCCGTCGAGGTAGCCCAGGCTGCAGCGGTCCGCGGCCGTAGGAGTAGTGGCGGAGCTACAATAAAAAAACCAGGGCGGGCCGCATCAGGCATTCACTCATAGGTTAGGCCAACTCCAGCGTGCGATCCTACCCCATCCGTTCTAATCTGTTTGGGGTAAAACAGACGAATAACACGGCCCAACGCGTGATCCCAAACAAACAAATTTTTGGATTTCGTCCGTTTTGGACCCATTGCCAACCCAAACATACGCCGTGTTTGGGTTGAAATGGACATCGCGCAGACGGGCTGGACGCACGCCCTTGTCCTCCCCGTGGCCTGCCTGTTGGGGACACTAGCCCTCCATTCACCTCCACCCGCCCTCTCCCGCCCCACGCCGCCGCCAGCGCCGCCACTATTCTCCGACCGCCACCTCACTGCTCATCCCTCGTCCGTCCATACGAAACCACGTCTCTACATGGCCGCCACCACACCCGCGCTTCCGTAGGAGTTTTGGCCGTCGTTTGGAGGAGTTTTTGCCGTCGCCGCCGTAGCCGGTGCCAGAGGGGATACGACCGCCGGCGACGACTATGGACCAGGACAACTTTCGTCCGGCACTCCTCAGCGGCCTGTAGCCGGCCGCCAAACGCCCCTGCTGCATCGAGGTGATCATCACGGCCTCTTTTCTACCACGACCGCAAGGTGTTTGACACTTTGCCCACAAAGATATGGACAATGTAGATGATTTTTTCTTCAATAACTTCATTTATACATCGGATGATTCGTCCTCGGATAACGAAGATCTAGTGGTGGCTGCACTGGTCGTTCACGACCACATTGAACGGGAGCGGCCTCGGTACAGGGGGTCAGTTTTGGGAAACGTAGCATGCAATTTCAAAAAAAATTCTACGCTCACGCAAGATCTATCTAGGAGATGCATAGCAACGAGAGGGGGAGAGTGTGTCCACGTACCCTCGTAGACCAAAAGCGAAAGCGTTTGCCAACACGATTGATGTAGTCGAACTTCTTCTCGTTCCGACCGATCAAGCACCGAACGTACGACACCTCCGAGTTCTGCACACGTTCAGCTCGATGATGTCCCTCGAACTCTTGCTCCAGCAAAATGTCGAGGGAGAATTGCGTTAGCACGACGGCATGATGACGGTGATGGTGAAGTGATACACGCAGGGCTTCGCCTAAGCACTGCGTGAATATGACCAGAGGTGTAAACTGTGGAGGGGGGCGTCGCACACGGAGGAATCAATCTTGTGTCTTCTAGCGGTGCCCCCCCACATATATATAGGTGGGAGAGGGAGAGGGGCAGCAAGGGGAGCCCCAAGTAGGAGTAATCCTACTTGGGCGCCTCCCACAAGTCGGCCTCCCCCTTCCATAAGTGTCGGAGGGGGAAGGAAAGAGAGGGGGGAGAGAAGGAAAGGGGGAGGCCGAATCCTCCCCCTTCCTTCTCCCTTCCCCTCCTTCCTTATCTCCTATTTTGGCCTATATGGGGGTGCACCAGCCCACCAGGGGCTGGTCTGTCCCTCTCTTGGCCCATAAGGCCCATATCTTTGCCGGGGTGCCCGGAACCCCTTTCCGGTGACCCGATACGTACCCGGTACCCCCGAAACACTTCCGTTGTCCGAATACTATCGTCCTATATATGAATGTTTACCTCTAGACCATTTCGGGACTCCTCATCATGTCCGTGATCCCATTCGGGACTCCGAACAACAATCGGTCACCAAATCACATAACTCATATAATACAAATCATCATTGAACGTTAAGCGTGCGGACCCTACGGGTTCGAGAACTATGTAGACATGACCAAGACACCCTCCGGTCAATAACTAATAGCGGAACCTGGATGCTCATATTGGCTCCCACATATTCTACGAAGATCTTTATCGGTCGAACCGTTATGACAACATACGTTATTCCTTTTGTCATCGGTATGTTACTTGCCCGAGATTCGATCATCAGTATGTTCATACCTAGTTCAATCTCGTTATAGGCAAGTCTTTTTACTCGTTTCGTAATGCATCATCCCACAACTAAATCATTAGTCACAATGCTTGCAAGGCTTCTTATGATGTGCATTACCGAGAGGGCCCAGAGACACCTCTTCGATACTCGGAGTGACAAATCCTAATCTCGATCTATGCCAACCCAACAAACACCTTCAGAGATACCTGTAGAGCATCTTTATAATCACCCAGTTACGTTGTGACGTTTGATAGCACACAAGGCATTCCTTCGATATGCGGGAGTTTCATAATCTCATAGTCGGAGGAATATGTATTTGACATGAAGAAAACAATAGCAATAAAACTGAACGATCATAATGCTAAGCTAACGAATGGGTCTTGTCCATCACATCATTCTCCTAATGATGTGATCCCGTTCATCAAATGACAACACATGTCTATGGTTAGGAAACTTAATCATCTTTGATTAACGAGCTAGTCAAGTAGAGGCTTACTAGGGACACGGTGTTTTGTCTATGTATCCACACATGTATCAAGTTTTTGGTTAATACAATTCTAGCATGAATAATAAACATTTATCATGAAATAAGGAAACATAAAATAACAACTTTATTATTGTCTCTAGGGCATATTTCCTTCAGTCTCGCACTTGCACTAGAGTCAATAATCTAGTTCACATCGCCATGTGATTTAACATCAATAGTTCACATCTTTATGTGATTAACACCCATAGTTCACATCGCCATGTGACCAACACACAAAGGGTTTACTAGAGTCAATAATCTAGTCCACATCGCTATGAGATTAACACCCAAAGAGTATTAAGGTGTGATCGTGTTTTGCTTGTGAGAGAAGTTTAGTCAACGGGTCTACCACATCCAGATTCATATGTGTTTTGCAAATTTCTATGTCTACAATACTCTGCATGGAGCTACTCTAGCTAATTACTCCCACGTTCAATATGTATCTAGATTGAGACTTAGAGTCATCTAGCAGTGTCTAAGCTTGCATCGATGCAACTCTTTATGACGAACTCTTTATCACCTCCATAACCGAGAAACATTTCCTTAATCCTCTTTAAGGTAACCAAGAATAATTTTGATCGTTGTCCAGTGATCTACTCCTGGATCACTATTGTACCCCCTTGCCAAACTCATGGCAAGGTACACAACATGTCTGGTATACAACATTTCATACTTTATAGAACCTATGGCTGAGGCATAGAGAATGACTTTCAATCTCTCTTTATCTTCTTCCGTGGTCGGGTTTTGAGGCTTTACTCAACTTCACACCTTACAATACATGCAAGAACTCCTTCTTTGACTGATCCATTTTGAACTCCTTCAAAATCTTGTCAAGGTATGTACTCATTGAAAATATTATCAAGCGTCTTGATCTATCTTTATAGATCTTGATGCCCAATATGTAAGCAGCTTTAACGAGATCTTTCATTGAAAAATTCTTATTCAAGTATCCTTTTATGCTATCCATAAATTCTATATCATTTCCAATCAACAATATGTCATCCACATATAATATCAGAAATGCTACAGAGCTCCCACTCACTTTCTTGTAAATACAGGATTCACGGTAAGTCTATATAAAACCATATGCTTTGATCACCTCATCAAAGCGTATATTCCAACTCCGAGATGCTTGCACCAGTCCATAGATGAATCGCCGGAGCTTGCACACCTTTTTAGCACCTTTAGGATCGACAAAACCTTCTGGTTGCATCATATACAACTCTTCTTAGAGATATCCATTTAAGGAATTCAATTTTGACATCCATTTTTCAGATTTCATAAACATAAAATGCGGCAATTGCTAACATGATTTAGACATACTT
Source organism: Triticum aestivum (assembly GCF_018294505.1). NCBI lineage: Eukaryota > Viridiplantae > Streptophyta > Magnoliopsida > Poales > Poaceae > Triticum > Triticum aestivum. The sequence continues at coordinate 569,746,248 of NC_057807.1, forward strand.
AAGCATCACTACGGGTGAGAAAGTATCATCGTAATCAACTCCTTGAACTTGTCGAAAACCTTTTGGTGACAAGTCAAGCTTTATAGACAGTAACATTACCATCAGTGTCAGTCTTCTTCTTAAAGATCCATTTATTCTCTATGGCTCGCTGTCGTGGAATAGTCACGGCAGATGTCCTAGCGTGAGGACTTAGTCGTGGAGCCATCGCAACTAGGTTAGCTTAAAGGGGTTAAACGGGACAAAGGACACATGAGTTTATACTGGTTCGGCTCCTTGTGGTGAAGGTAAATGCCTAATCCAGTTTGAGGTGGTATTGCTTATGTCTCGATTACCAGGGAGCAAATACGCTTGACCTAGCTTTGTATCTCTTGTTTCTTGCCCTGAACCGCCGCCGGGTCATCCCTTTATATACACAGGTTGACGCCCAGCGGCTCACGGAGTCCCGGCCGGCTGATAGACAACGTGTCCGGCTCGGTGACTAAGTTTACATGCCTTACAATACAAGTCTTATACATATGGAGGTTTACTCCTATGGGCCTTAAGTCTCCCTTGGGGCTTGGGCCCTTGCCGGTGAACCGCCATCTCCAGTATCTTCATGGGATTCATATTGATGCACCGCTGTAGGTATAACCCGGCCCCTCCTCGGCGGGTCATACCTAATAGTCATATCCCCAACATTAGGCCCTAGGTTGATTTGAACTTGTTCATGTCAATCTTCAACATTAGAAAAAATCTTCCCTTCTTCATTTGTGCAAGAATTCATAACCCGCCATGACGTCATCTCCTAGGCTTGTGGTTACCCGCCATGACGTCACCTGTCATTAATTTACACAATATCCAATATATCTTAACAGATCCTTATCTTTAATAGCCGTCCCGAGAATAGAGGCGCCCGAGCAGCTGGATAATTGATACGTCTCCGTCGTATCTATAATTTTTGATTGTTCCATGCCAATGTTATTCAACTTTCATATACTTTTGGCAACTTTTTATACTATTTTTGGGACTAACATATTGATCCAGTGTCCAGTACCAGTTCCTGTTTGTTGCATGTTTTATGTTTCACAGAAACCCCATATCAAACGGAGTCCAAACGGGATAAAAACGGACAGAGAATATTTTTGGAATATTTATGATTTTTGGGAAGAAGAATCAATGCAAGACGGTGCCCGAGGGGGCCACGAGGCAGGGGGATGCGCTCCAGGGGGTGGGCGCGCTCCTGACCCTCGTGGGCACCCCGTAAGGCGGTTGATGCTCTTCTTTTGCCCCAAGAAAGCTAATTTCCGGAAGAAAAAAATTGTGGCGAAGGTTTCAATCCAATCGGAGTTACGGATCTCCGGATATATAAGAAACAGTGAAAGGGCAGAATCTGGGAACGCAGAAACAGAGAGAGACAGAGAGATAGATCCAATCTCGGAGGGGCTCTCGCTCCTCCAGCCATGGATACCATGGACCAGAGGGGAAACCCTTCTCCCATCTAGGGATAAGGTCAAGGAAGAAGAAGAAGAAGGGGGCTCTCTCCCCCTCGCTTCCGATGGCGCCGGCCGGAACACCGCCGGGGGGCCATCATCATCACCACGATCTACACCAACACCTCCGCCATCTTCACCAACATCTCCATCACCTTCCCCCATCTATATTCAGCGGTCCACTCTCCCGCAACTCGCCGTACCTTCTACTTGAACATGGTGCTTTAGCTTCATATTATTATCCAATGATGTGTTGCCATCCTATGATGTCTGAGTAGATTTTCGTTGTCCTATCGATAGTTGGTGAATTGCTATGATTGGTTTAATTTGCTTGTGGTTATGTTGCTGTCCTATGGTGCTCTCCGTGTCATGCAAGCGTGAGGGATTCCCGCTGTAGGGTGTTGCAATACGTTCATGATTCGCTTATAGTGGGTTGCTTGAGTGACAGAAGCATAAACCCGAGTAAGGGGGTTCTGGTGTATGGGATAAAGGGGACTTGGTACTTTAATACTATGGTTGGGTTTTACCTTAATGATCTTTAGTAGTTGCGGATGCTTGCTAGAGTTCCAATCATAAGTGCATATGATCCAAGAAGAGAAAGTATGTTAGCTTATGCCTCTCCCACATAAAACTTGCTATCGGTCTAGTAAAGTAGTCAATTGCTTAGGGACAGTTCTGCAACTCCTACTACCACTTTTCCACACTCGCTATATTTACTTTATTGCTTCTTTATCTAAACAGCCCCTAGTTTATATTTATGTGCTCTTTATATTCTTGCAAACCTATCCAACAACACCTACAAAGTCCTAGTTTCATACTTGTTCTAGGTAAAGCGAACGTCAAGCATGCGTAGAGTTGTATCGGTGGTCGATAGAACTTAGAGGGAATATTTGTTTTGTTGGAGATATGCCCTAGAGGCAATCATGTATGATGATATTTCCTATGTGTTTATGAATAAAGATAGTCCTTGGACATTATCAATGATGTGTATCAACAAGTACATGACTTGTTTGTGGGACTATGCATTGTATGATGACTGTCCTAAAAGGTCCCTAGTCGAAAGGGTGGTGCAGACGTGCAGCCGATGAGATTAGCATATGTCATGGTCGATGGCTCGGTCTCACTAGCCATGGAGCATTGCATGCTAACCGGATAATATGGACTCGAAAGGATATGGTCGGATTCGATGTAGTCGGATCCGAGTCAGGATAAGGTCCGAGTCGGACAGACCCAACTATGAGACGCAGCGATATGTCATCTGTGAGCCTCTAGTACAACATACGTTCTATGTCCTAAGACCTGAGCTGACGCATGTACTCGGGATGGTGACAGACTTTCTTTGGGCCGACCAAACGCTACTCCATGACTGGGTAGTTACAAAGGTAGGTTTCGGGTTTGTCCAGTCCCATGCTGCGAGACATGGTCAAGCAAGATTGGATTTGCCCCTCCGATCAGGAGAGATATACTCTGGGCCCCTCATGTGATCCGACCAGGATAAGCATGGCCATGCGACAAGGATTATGAGATAATCCGGTTTGTGGTCGGTATCACTGGAACAAGAAAGAGGTTGGGCTAGCACAAGGATGACATCCTCGCCTTGAGCCCGACAACATATTTCGTGAGGCAAAGGGAACAGAAGTGTGACATGTTGTACAGGTTCGCCTAACCAGCTTCATAGTCTACTTGGTGTTCGGCATGCCTTGCTAGAGGCCGCTACCAATCGTGCAGTTCAGAGGTGATCCGAACTGCGACCAAGCCGACTTGAACCTAAGGGGTCATGCGCTTAAGGGAAGGACCTACGAGGTCGGACCCGAGGATACTGCTCGGATGTGATCCGAGCTGTATTCAGATTATGGTCGAGTAGACTTGTGGGCTTTAGGGTCCGTGCGAGGCCCAAGTGTTGAGCCCGCGACGGACGCCTATATAAAGTGGAGGTGCAGCACACTCATGTGATTGATCACTTCGGCGCTGTCACTAGGGTTTGCATGTGTTGCGAATAGCCACCTCCACTCGCCCCAACTATGTGATCGGACCTAGCAGTCCGCCGCACGGAGTTCCTCCTGCACGCGTGGATACCGTTAGAGGCGGTGCACTTGCGCCGCTCCGGCGAACCTGTACGTGGGATTGGACGACCGGCTGTTTGAGGGAGATCGTACGAGGAGGAGACGATCCATGCGGACGCGCTGCCCCAACTCTTCTTCCGCTGCACATCACTGCGCGTCTAGTGGTAATGAACTATGATCCATCTCCCGTAGCATGTTCCTATTGTTCTACGCGTAGGAAAATTTCAATTTGCAGTCGACACACCCTACCGTAGAACCCAACATGTTCTACCTTTAGCTCCTCATTGGGTTCGACACTCTTACTTATCGAAAGAGGCTACAATTGATCCCCTACACTTGTGGGTTATCAAGACCTTTTTCTGGCGCCGTTGCCGGGGAGTCATAGCGTGGGGTGAATATTCTTGTGTGTGCTTGTTTGCTTTATCACTAACTAGATTTTATTTGCTGTTCTAAGTTGTTCTCTATCTTTAGTTATGGATATGGAACACGAAATACCAAAAAATTTAGGTGTACTTGCTACTCATGGAGATGGGGAACCTCCTAAAACCCTCGATGCTCATTATGTGAAAGACATTATGTACTACTTTGATAATCCTGAGAAAACCCCATTCAATTATGTTGTGGGAGACACGTTGGATCAACGTGAATACTTTAGGGATTATCACTTGACACAAAAAGGGAAACTATTATGGGATCAAATTTATATGTTGCATTGGTATGCTCGACAACTATGCTTGAGATATGATTATACTTGTTGCTCTAGGATGAAGGCTCCACACCTTCCCTTTCATGCAAATTTAATGATAATGAAACCTTAGCTTCTTATGCTAATGGTATGTATGATTACTATGATGTGGAATAAATAGACGAATTCGTTGCTTTTATGGGTGCTTATGAGATTGAATCTTTGTTTAAAGAGTGTGAAAATCTTGATGATGCTATTTACAGACCTGAAAATTTTGCTATACTTAAATATTGTTATGAGAATTATGAATACAATTCCAATATTGATGCATTTATTGATAGAGTCTCCGCTGTCCAAGAAGAGACTAATATTTTGCAGGAGTCTATGGAAGAAGAAGTTGATGAAACTGTGAGTTCATTGGATGAAAAAGATGATGAGGAGAGCGAAGAACAAAAGGAGGAAGAGCAGATTAGCTACCCGTGCCCACCTTCTAATGAGAGTAACTCTTGAACTCATACATTGTTGAATTCCCCTTCGTGCTTACCGAAGGATGATTGCTATGATGATTGTTATGATCTCGTTGATTCTTTTGAAATATCCCTTTTTGATGATGCTTGCTATGCTTGTGCCCAAGATGCCAATATGAATTATGCTTATGGAGATGAACTTGCTACAGTTCCTTATGTTAAACATGAAATTGTTGCTATTGCACCCACACATGATAGTCCTATTATCTTTTTAAATTCTCCCGACTACACTATATCAGAGAAGTTTGCCCTTATTAAGGATTATATTGATGGGTTACGTTTTACTACTACACATGATGATTTTGATAGATATAATATGCATGTGCTTGCTGCTCCTACTTGCAATTATTATGAGAGAGGAACTATATCTCCACCTCTCTATGTTTCCAATATGATAAAATTGCAAGAATCTGCTTATACTATGCATTGGCATTTACCTTGTGTGCATGAATTGTTCTTTTATGACATGCCGATGCATAGGAAGAGAGTAAGACTTCGTCATTACATGATATATGTTACTTTGTGCTCACTACTAAATCATAAATCATTGTTAATTAAAATTGGCTTTGATATACCTTGGGATCCGGGTGGATCCATTACTTGAGCACCATATGCCTCTGCTATAGGATTTGTATTCAGATTGTATGCATATTATATATGTGGAGGCAGCAGATGAGATCTGTTGTCCTTGATGAGATCGGCTATGTGCACGGTTGATGAGATCAATTGCACATGGGGATTGAGGAGGCTATGTTTTCTGATGATCGGAGTCGATGAGGTCGTGACACAACCTACCCCTACCGGACGGTATCCGCCATCGGGGTTAACAGTGAAACGTAAACCCGAATCGGACCGCCGTGTGCGTAGCGCCGTGTATTTTGTACCCTAGACACAAACCGGTAGAATGTGATTCTATGCTTAACTTTGTTTTGCAGGTTTAATGTGAATAGTATGGCTCATGTGTATGTGATGCATGTGTGTAAATTATACATGGCCTGCGTGTCATGTTTGTCAGCCGGCAGGAGCCAAAGTGTTGTCATTATATTGTATAATGACCTGCGTGTCGACTTGTGACTCTATGTAAAATTCGTTACTAGTTGTAGTAGTTGGATAATAGAGATCAGGTTGATGGCTTGGCATCCCAGCGTGACAAACAAGATGGAGTTCCTAGATGGTCATCGTAGTCGGAGCCGACCTGAAGAACGTCCATGAAGGAGCCATACTATTTCACAATATGTGTTTATTTGTGATTGTTATGCTTCCTCGTTTCTATGCATGTTAGAATGGTAGAATGATCCCTCATGAAATCAAGCTAATTGCCATCCCAGATGTTGCACCTTCGCACGTCAAGTACGTCTAGTAGTGGGCTCATAAAATTGGGGTGCTGCTAGGTGTCCTTGAACTTAAGGGTTCGTGTCGGACACGGACATGCACTGCGTCAGGTTAACTTGACAATGCTATCAAAACTGTTTTGGGCCTTGTGGCAAAGAAGGTTGGGAGCCGGGGTATGAGATACCTTCCCGACCGACAGGAGTCGTATAGAGATACGATTAAAAAGGAGTTGCTTACTGGATAGGTATGTTGGCTAGCAGTGATGCTAAAGCTCACTAGTCGCATGCGCCGGTCGGATCCTGAATCACCGAGAGTTTGCGGAGGGTTGCTAACTTCAGTGGGAGTATTTCTGTTTAGGCTTGAATTGCTTTACATAAACACATTGCTTAGTGATTGCATATTTTCTATTGTAGATCAATGGCACCACCTGCTCGACCCAACTTTGCATTGAAATCAATTCTGGAAAAGGATAAACCGAATGGAACAAACTTTACCACCTGATATAGAAATCTGAGAATTGTTCTCAAGCATGATAAAAAGGAACATGTTCTAGAGGATCCACTTCCAGAGGAACCTGCCGATAATGCTAATGCCACAACTAAGAATGCCTACCATAAACTCATTGATGAATCAACAGAGATCAGCTATCTGATGCTGGCTTGTATGGAGCCCGATTTGCAACAGCATTTTGAAAATGTTGAGGCTTACGATATGATCGAGAGTCTCAAGAGCATGTTTTAGACACAGGCTAGGACCGAAAGGTTCAATGTCTGGTGATCCTTAATGGATTGTAAGCTGAAGGCAGGTGGTCCACTGAGCCCACATGTGACCAAGATGATCGGATATGTGCAAGCCTTGGATCGGTTGGGCTTCCTGCTCTTGGATGAGCTGGCTACTGATGCTATTCCGGGTTCTCTTCCGCCCAGCTATGGAACGTTCATCTCGAACTATCATATGCATGGCATGGATAAGAAGCTCACTGAATTGCATAGGATGCTCAAGGTGGTAGAGCAGGATATTAAGAAAGGCACGCATCAAGTGTTGATGGTGTAGAAATCGGCTAAGTTCAAGAAGAGTTGGTCCAAGAAAAAGGCTAAGGCAAAGGGCACGGAGCCGGTAACCTCCGCCGCTGCGCCAAAGTCTGGACCGGACTCGAAGACCATTTGCTATCACTTCAAGGAGACCGGTCACTGGAAGAGGAACTGTAGCAAGTGGCTTGCAGAGCATGGCAAGAAGGCCGGAAATGCTTCTTCGAGCAAAGGTACACTTGTTGCATATGTTATAGACATTTACCTTGCTGACATACCTAGTAGCTCTTGGGTATTTGATACCGGATCGGTTGTTCATATTTGCAACTCGATGCAGGGGCTGGTAAGAACTAGGCGTGTGGCACAAGGGGAGATTGACATCAGGGTCGGCAACAAAACAAGAGTTGCTGCGTTGGAGGTCGGCACGATGCAGCTCCAGCTTCCTTCCAGATTCATTATGGAATTGAATAATTATTAGTACATTCCTGCACTTAGTCGGAACATTATTTCTGCCTCATGTTTGATGAGTCAAGGTCATGAATTCAATTTAAAGGACAATGGTTGTTCGATATTTTTGAATGGTATGTTCCACGGCTATGCACACATTATTGATGGGCTATTTATACTGAATCTAGAACAGGAACCGGTCTATAACGTGAATGTCAAGAGGAATAAGCCTAATGAGATAAATCCGACATACTTCCAGCATTGCCGGCTTGGACACATTAGTCTGAAACGCATGAAGAAGCTCCATGATGATGGGCTCCTGACTTCGTCCGACTTCGGGTCGTCCGAGACATGTGAATCATGCTTGCTCGGCAACATGACTAAGTCTCTTTTTGCAAAGAGTTGCGGGAGGGCGTCCGAGCTGTTGGAACTTATACATAGTGATGTGTGTGGTCCAATGAGCACAACTGCCAGAGGTGGCTATCAGTACTTTGTGACTTTTACCGACGACTTGAGTAGATATGGATATATCTATTTGATGCGGCACAAGTCGGAAACTTTTGAAAAGTTCAAAGAGTTTCAAAACGAGGTTGAGAATCAGCTCGGCAAGACTATAAAGCTTCTGCGATCGGATCGTGGATGTGAGTACATGAGCCAGGAGTTTGATGATCATCTGGAAAGTCGAGGTATAGTACCTCAGCTCACACCTCCGGGTACGCCACAGAGAAACGACATGTCAGAACGAAGGAATAGGACCTTGTTGGACATGGTCCGGTCAATGATGAGCAAATCAGATTTACCCTTGTCATTCTGGGGATACGCTTGAGAAATTGCAGCTTTCACACTTAACAGGGTACCATCAAAATCCGTAGACAAGACACCACATGAGATGTGGACTGGGAAGAGTCCCAGTTTGTCTTTTCTAAATATTTGGGGTTGTGAAGCATTTGTCAAGCGACTTATGTCAGACAAGCTTACACCTAAATCGGATAAATGCATATTCGTGGGATATCTGAGGGAAACCTTAGGATATAGCTTCTACAACCAGGAAGAGAACATAGTGTTTGTTGCTTGGAGCGGGATTTTCCTTGAGAAAGAGTTTCTCAGTCGGGAGGCTAGTGGGAGGACGGTCCGACTTGAAGAAATTCGAGGACCACTCGGGGACGGCTCGGCTGGTGATGAGATCATACTAGAGCCAGTCAAGGAACCCGTAGTGGAAGCGGCACCGAAACCACGGAGGTCAGAAAGATTGCACAGAGTGTGTGATGTATTATTGCTAAAAAGCGATGAGCCAGCCACGTATGCGGAAGCGATGGTGAGCCCAGATTGCGAGGCATGGCTGGAGGCCATGAGATCCGAGTTAAAGTCCATGGATGAGAATCAAGTCTGGGACTTGGTTGATCCGCCACCTGGCGTAACTGCCATTGGTTGCAAATGGGTCTTTAAGAAGAAAACCGATGTGGATGGAAATGTTCAGATCCACAAAGCTCGGCTTGTCGCTAAAGGTTATGGACAAGTTCAAGGAATTGACTACGATGAGACTTACTCGCCGTTAGCAATGCTGAAATCGGTGAGGATCGTACTAGCTATAGCTGCATATTTCGATTATGAGATATGGCAGATGGATGTCAAAACAGCTTTCCTTCATGGAAATTTAACCGAGGACGTGTATATGATACATCCCAAGGGTTTTGTCGATCCGACTAGCACTAGTAAGGTATGCAAGCTCAAGAGATCCATTTATGGGTTGAGGCAAGCATCTCAGAGTTGGAACATTCGTTTTGATGAGGTCGTCACTGGTCTCGGTTTCATCAAAAGATAAGAGGACTCTTGTTTATACAAGAAGTTAAGTGGGAGCTCGATAGTGTTTTTTATCTTGTATGTGGATGACATATTGTTGATCAGGAACGATGTTTCGATGCTAAACTCGGTCAAGGATTCATTGAATGGTAAGTTTTTGATGAAGGACCTTGGTGAGGCAGTCTATATTTTAGGCATTAAGATCTATAGAGATAGATCGAGGAGGCTGCTCGGCTTGAGCCAGAGCATGTACATAGATAAAGTGTTGAAGCAGTTCAACATGAGTTAGGCGAGGAAAGGGTTCTTGCCTCGCTCACATGGTATAAGGCTAAGAGAGACTCAGAGTCCTTTGACATCTGATGAGCGAAGCAGGATGAGTAGGATTCCATATGCCTCTGCAATCGGATCCATCATGTATGCCATGATATGTACAAGGCATGATGTTGCTTTTGCAATAAGCCTAACAAGCAGATACCAGGCCAGCCCAGGTGAGAGTCAATGGGCAGCGGTACAGACTATTTTGAAGTACCTGAAAAGGACTAAAGCGATGTTCCTAGTTTATGGAGGTGAGGAAGAGCTCGTCGTAAGGGGTTACGTCGATGCTATTTTCCAAACCGACAAAGATGATTGTCGATCACAGTCCGGATTCATGTACGTCCTGAACGGAGGGGCAGTGCACTGGATGAGTTCCAAGCAGGATACGGTGGCCGATTCTACCAGAGAAGCCGAATACATTGCGACTTGTGAAGCTGCAAAGGAAAGTGTTTGGATCCGGCATTTTCTGGATGATCTTGGTATTTTTCCCAGCCTCGGTGAAACTGTTGGACCTTTATTGTGATAATTCTGGTGCCATCGCACAAGCCAAGGAGCCGAGGAATCACCACAAGGTCAGACACATAGATCGGAAATATCACCTGATACGAAAGATCGTAAAGAATGGTGATGTAGAGTTATGCAAGATTCACGTGGATGCAAACGTTGCAGATTTGTTGACTAAGCCGCTTCCACAACCCAAGATGAGGGGCACTTTAGAGCTATGGGCATTCGATGTCTATTTGATTGACTCTAGTGCAAGTGGGAGACTGTTGGAGATATGCCCTAGAGGCAATCATGTATGACGATATTTCCTATGTGTTTATGAATAAATATAGTCCTTGGACATTATCAATGATGTGTATCAGCAAGTATGTGACTTGTTTGTGGGACTATGCATTGTATGATGACTGTCCTAAAAGGTCCCTAGTCAAAAGGGCGGTGTGGACACGCAACCGACTAGACTAGCATATGACACGGTCGATGGCTCGGTCTCACTAGCCATGGAGCATTGTATGCTAACCAAATAATATGGACTCGGAAGGATCTGGTCGAATTCGACATAGTCGGATCCGAGTCGGGATAAGGTCCGAGTCGGACATACCCAACTATGAGACGCAACGGTATGTCATCTGTGAGTCTCTAGTACAACATACGTTCTATGTCCTAAGACATGAGCTGACGCATGTACTCGGGATGGTGACAGACTTGCTTTGGGCCGACCAAACGCTACTCCGTGACTGGGTAATTACAAAGGTAGGTTTCGGGTTTGTCCAGTTCCATGCTGCGAGACATGGTCGAGCAAGATGGGATTTGCCCCTCCGATAAGGAGAGATATACTCTGGGGCCCTCGTGTGATCCGACTAGGATAAGCATGGCCATGCAACAAGGATTATGAGATAATCCGGTTTGTGGTCGGTATCACTGGAACGAGAAAGAGGTTGGGCTAGCACAAGGATGACAGTCTCGCCTTGAGCCCGACAACATATATCGTGAGGCAAAGGGAATAGAAGTGTGACACGTTGTACAGGTTTGCCTAACCAGCTTCATAGTCTGCTTGGTGTTCGGCATGCCTTGCTAGAGGCTGCTACCAACCGTGCAGTTCGGAGGTGATACGAACTGCGACCAAGCCGATTTGAACCTAAGGGGTCACGCACTTATGGGAAGGAACCTACGAGGTCGGACCCGAGGACACTGGTCGGATGTGATCCGAGGTGTATTCGGATTGTGGCGAGAGGAGACTTGTGAGCTTTAGGGTCCGTGCGAGGCCCAAGTGTTGAGCCCGCGACGGACGCCTATATAAAGTGGAGGTGCGGCACACTCATGCGATTGATCGCTTCAGTGCTGGCACTAGGGTTTGCATGTGTTGAAAATAGCCACCTCCACTCGCCACCGACTGTGTGATCGGACCTAGCAGTCCGCCGCACAGAGTTCCTCCTACACGCGGGGATACCGTTAGAGGCGGTGCACTTGCGCCGCTCCGGTGTGGGATCGGACGACCGAATGTTCAAGGGAGATCATACGAGGAGGAGACGATCCACGTGGACGCGCTTCCCCAACTCTTCTTCCGCTGCATGTCACTGCGCGTCTAGTGGTAATGAACTATGATCCATCTCCCGTAGCATGTTCCCATTGTTCTGCGCGTAAATTTTTTTCAATTTGCAGTCGATGCACCCTACCGTAGAACCCAACATGTTCTACCTTTAGCTCCTCATTGGGTTCGACACTCTTACTTATTGAAAGAGGCTACAATTGATCCCCTATACTTGTGGGTTATCAAGACCTTTTTCTGGCGCCGTTGCCGGGGAGTCATAGCATGGGGTGAATATTCTCGTGTGTGCTTGTTTGCTTATCACTAAGTAGATTTTATTTGTTGTTCTAAGTTGTTCTCTATCTTTAGTTATGGATATGGAACACGAAATACCAAAAAATTTAGGTGTACTTGCTACTCATGGAGATGGGGAACCTCCTAAAACCTTCGATGCTCATTATGTGAAAGACATTATGTACTACTTTGATAATCCTGAGAAAACCCCATTCAATTAAGTTATGGGAGACACGTTGGATCAACGTGAATACTTTAGGGATTATCTCTTGACACAAAAAGGGAAACTATTATGGGATCAAATTTATATGTTGCATTGGTATGCTCGACAACTATGCTTGAGATATGATTATACTTGTTGCTCTAGGATGAAGGCTCCACACCTTCCCTTTTCATGCAAATTTAATGATAATGAAACCTTAGCTTCTTATGCTAATGGTATATATGATTACTATGATGTGGAACAAATAGACAAATTCGTTGCTTTTATGGGTGCTTATGAGATTGAATCTTTGTTTAAAGAGTGTGAAAATCTTGATGATGCTGTTTATAGACCTGAAAATTTTGCTATACTTAAATATTGTTATGAGAATTATGAATACAATTCCGATATTGATGCATTTATTGAGAGAGCCTCCGCTGTCCAAGAAGAGACTAATATTTTGCAGGAGTCTATGGAAGAAGAAGTTGATGAAACTGTGAGCTCATTGGATGAAAAAGATGATGAGGAGAGCGAAGAACAAAAGGAGGAAGATAAGATTAGCTACCCATGCTCACCTTCTAATGAGAGTAACTCTTCAACTCATACATTGTTGAATTCCCCTTCGTGCTTACCGAAGGATGATTGCTATGATGATTGTTATGATCCCGCTGATTCTTTTGAAATATCCCTTTGTGATGATGCTTGCTATGCTTGTGGCCAAGATGCCAATATGAATTATGCTTATGGAGATGAACTTGCTATAGTTCCTTATGTTAAACATGAAATTGTTGCTATTGCACCCACGCATGATAGTCCTATTGTATTTTTAAATTCTCCCGACTTCACTATATCAGAGAAGTTTGCCCTTATTAAGGATTATATTGATGGGTTGCGTTTTACTACTACACATGATGATTTTGATAGATATAATATGAATGTGCTTGCTGCTCCTACTTGCAATTATTATGAGAGAGGAACTATATCTCCACCTCCCTATGTTGCCAATATGATAAAATTGCAAGAATCTGCTTATACTATGCATTGGCCTTTACCTTGTGTGCATGAATTGTTCTTTTATGACATGCCGATGCATAGGAAGAGAGTTAGACTTCGTCATTACATGATATATGTTACTTTGTGCTCACTACTAAATCACAAATCATTGTTAATTAAAACTGGCTTTGATATACCTTGGGATCCAGGTGGATCCATTACTTGAGCACCATATGCCTAGCTTAATGGCTTTAAAGAAAGCGCTGCCAGGGAGACAAGCCGGAAGTTTTAGAGAGTCATTTATTTCTGTTGAGTGCTTTTATATAGTTTAAAAAACAAAAAAAATAAAGAGGGGAACCCAAAACTTTTCAAAAGGGAAAGTGAAAGTGAGAAAGACAAGCATTTTTGAAGTGGGGGAGCTCCTTGAACTTGGTTCATGCTCACAGAAACTTTGTGAATCTTAACTACAAAAACTTTTCATCAAAAATACTTATCCCCTTGTACAATTCCATTGTATTATAAAAATAATGTGCCAAGGTTTGCCTTTAGGATGTTTACAATGCTTGTTGGTTTGTGCGGTGGAGGAAAGAAACTTTGTCTGTAGTGCACAATTTTACATTTTTACTGGAAAGTCAAACGGTTCTGAAACTTTTTGCACTGTCTTTCTATACAAATTTTTTATTTCTCCTAATTTTGGCAGAATTTTGGGGTAACATAGGTATGGTGATGTTCAGATTTCTACAGACTGTTCTGTTTTTGACAGATTCTGTTTTTAATGCATAGTTTGCTTATTTTGATGAAACTATCATTTTCTATCAGTGGATTAAGCCATGGAAAAGTTATATTACAGTATCTATAATGAAAAAACAAAATATGAATTGGTTTTCAATAGTACTTAGAGTAGTGATTTGCTTTATTATACTAACGGATCTTACCGAGTTCTCTGTTGAAGTTTTATTTGGATGAAGTGTTCGATGATTGAGAAGGTCTCGATATGAGGAAAAGGAGGAGAGGCAAGAGCTCAAGCTTGGGGATTACCAAGGCATCCCAATTAAATATTCAAGGAGACTCAAGAATCTGAGCTTGGGGATTCCCCGGATGACATCCCCTCTTTCTTCAACAAGTATCTGTATGTTTTCGGATTCGTTTCGTTCATGCGATATGTGCAAATCTTGGAGCGTCTTTTGCATTTAGTTTTCAGTTTTCTTTTATGCACCATGCTGGTATGAGATAGTCCTTGGTTGATTTATAGAATGCTCATTCCACTTCACCTATATCTTTTGAGTATGGCTTTATAGAATGCTTCATGTGCTTCACTTATATCTTTTGAAGTTTGGATTGCCTGTTTCTCTTCACATAGAAAACCGCCATTTGTAGAATGCTCTTTTGCTTCGCTTATATTTGTTAGAGCGTGGGAACATCTTTTGTAGAAATAATTAAACTCCCTTGCTTCACTTATATCTATTTAGAGAGACGACATGAATTGGTCATTCACATGGTTAGTCATAAAATCCTACATAAAACTTATAGATCACTGAATATGATATGTTTGATTCCTTGCAATAGTTTTGCAATATAGAGATGATAATATGTGGGAGGTACTAGTAAATGGTTGGGTTTAGTAAGGATATTGGTGTTAAGGTTTGTGATTCCTGAAGCATGCACGTATGGTCTCCTAACTATGTAACCAAATTGGCGCGCATTGTATTTTGATTGTTTATCTTTGCGTGAAGGCCGGGGCCCCGCGATGGTTAACTCCTACCAACCTCTCCCCTAGGAGTATGCGTAGTAGTACTTTGCTTCGAGGGCTAATAAACTTTTGCAATAAGTATATGAGTTCTTTATGACTAATATGAGTCCATGGATTATACGCACTCTCACCCTTCCATCATTGCTAGCCTCTTCGGTACCGTGCATTGGCCTTTCTCACCTTGAGAGTTGGTGAAAACTTCACCGGTGCATCCAAACCCCGTGATACGATACACTCTATCACACATAAGCCTCCTTATATCTTCCTGAAAACAGCCACCATACCTACCTATCATGGCATTTCCATAGCCATTCAGAGATATATTGCCATGCAACTTCCATCATCATCATATACCTGACTTGAGCATTCATTGTCATATTGCTTTGCATGATCATAAGATAGCTAGCATGATGTTTTCATGGCTTGTCCATTTTTTGATGTCATTGCTATGCTAGATCATTGCACATGCCGGTACACCGCCGGAGGCATTCATATAGAGTCATATCTTTGTTCTAGATATCGAGTTATAATATTGAGTTGTAAGTAAATAAAAGTGTGATGATCATCATTATTAGAGCATTGCCTGAGTGAGGAAAGGATGATGGAGACTATGATTCCCCCACAAGTCGGATGAGTCTCCGGACTTTATGAAAAATATAAGAGGCCAAAGAAGCCCAAATAAAAAAAGAGGCCAAAGAAACCTGCCAAAAAAAGAAAAAAAAGAAAAAAATTTGAGAGAAAAAGAGAGAAGGGGCAATGTTACTATCCTTTTACCACACTTGCGCTTCAACATAGCACCATGTTCTTCATATAGAGAGTCTCTTGAGTTATCACTTTCATATACTAGTGGGAATTGTCATTATAGAACTTGGCTTGTATATTCGGATGATGGGCTTCCTCAAATGCCCGAGGTCTTCATGAGCAAGCAAGTTGGATGCACACCCACTTAGTTTTAGTTTGAGCTTTCATACACTTATAGCTCTATTGCATCTGTTGCATGGCAATCCCTACTCCTCACATTAACATCAATTGATGGGCATCTCCATAGCCCATTGATTAGCCGCGTCGATGTCATACTTTCTTCCTTTTTGTCTTCTCCACATAAACCTCCACCATCATATTCTATTCCACCTATA
The DNA here is from genome assembly GCF_018294505.1 of Triticum aestivum. Classification (NCBI taxonomy): domain Eukaryota; kingdom Viridiplantae; phylum Streptophyta; class Magnoliopsida; order Poales; family Poaceae; genus Triticum; species Triticum aestivum. Next base: position 569,762,318 of record NC_057807.1, read on the forward strand.
GTGCTATATCCATGGCTTGTGCTCATGTATTGCGTGAGGGTTGAAAAAGCTGAAGCGCGTTAAAAAGTATGAACCAATTGCTTGGCTGACACCATGATGAGCATGAGGGGTACCTTGTGTTAAGAAAAGGGAGCATACAAGACTATATGATTTTGTAGGGATAATGTTCTGTAAGCATTGATATTTTGAAAGGCATGATTGTTTGTTGGGATGTCTGACTATTATTGTTTTTATGTTAAATGATAGACTATTGCCTTGAATCACTCGTGTCTTAATATTCATGCCATGATTAAATTACATGATCAATATTATGCTAGGTAGCATTCCACATAAAAAATTATATTTTTTATCATTTACCTACTCGAGTACGAGCAGGAATTAAGCTTGGGGATGCTGATACGTCTTCGTCGTATCTATAATTTTTTATTGTTCCATGCGAATATTATTCAACTTTCATATACTTTTGGAAAGTTTTTATACTATTTTTGGGACTAACATATTGATCCAGTGCCCAGTGCCAGTTCTTGTTTGTTGCATGTTTTATGTTTCGCAGAAACCCCATATCAGACGGAGTCCAAACGGGATAAAAACGGACGGAGAATATTTTTGGAATATTTATGATTTTTGGGAAGAAGAATCAATGCGAGACGGTGCCCGAGGGGGCCACGAGGCAGGGGGCGTGCCCCAGGGGGGTGGGCGTGCCCCTGACCCTTGTGGGCACCCCGTAAGGCAGCTGATGCTCTTCTTTTGCTGCAAGAAAGCTAATTTCCGAAAAAAAATCATGGCGAAGGTTTCAATCCAATCGGAGTTATGGATCTCCGGATATATAAGAAACAGTGAAAGGGCAGAATCTGGGAACGCAGAAATAGAGAGAGACAGAGAGACAAATCCAATCTCAGAGGGGCTCTCGCCCCTCCCACACCATGGAGACCATGGACCAGAGGGGAAACCCTTCTCCCATCTAGGGAGAAGGTCAAGGAAGAATAAGAAGAAGGGGGGCTCTCCCCCTCCCTTCCGGTGGTGCCGGAACACCGCCGGGGCCATCATCATCACCGCGATCTACACCAACACCTCCGCCATCTTCAACATCTCCATCACCTTCCCCCATCTATATTCAGCGGTCCACTCTCTCGCAACCCGATGTACCCTCTACTTGAACATGGTGCTTTATGCTTCATATTATTATCCAATGATGTGTTGCCATCCTATGATGTTTGAGTAGATTTTCGTTGTCCTATCGATAGTTGGTGAATTGCTATGATAGGTTTAATTTTCTTGTGGTTATGTTGCTGTCCTATGGTGCTCTCCGTGTCACACAAGCGTGAGGGATTCCCGCTGTAAGGTGTTGCAATACGTTCATGATTCTCTTATAGTGGGTTGCTTGAGTGAAAGAAGCATAAACCCGAGTAAGGGGTTTGTGGCATATGGGATAAAGGGGACTTGATACTTTAATGCTATGGTTGGGTTTTACCTTAATGATCTTTAGTAGTTGCGGATGCTTGCTAGAGTTCCAATCATAAGTGCATATGATCCAAGAAGATAAAGTATGTTAGCTTATGCCTCTCCCACATAAAACTTGCTATCGGTCTAGTAAAGTATTCAATTGCTTAGGGACAATTCCGACAACTCCTACCACCACTTTTCCGCACTCACTATATTTACTTTATTGCTTCTTTATCTAAACAACCCCTAGTTTATATTTACGTGCTCTTTATATTCTTGCAAACCTTTCAAACAACACCTACAAAGCCCTTCCAGTTTCATACTTGTTCTAGGTAAAGCAAACGTCAAGCGTGGGTTGAGTTGTATTGGTGGTCGATAGAACTTGAGGAAATATTTGTTCTACCTTTAGCTCCTCGTTGGGTTTGACACTCTTACCTATCGAAAGAGGCTACAATTGATCCCCTATAATTGTGGGTTATCAATAATCATTCTTTGGTCTCCTCGTTTCTCACGCCCACTTATTAACCTTCTCCTTATAAATAGGGTCGAACCTCCCTTATGTCATTCCCCCCTTCTCCTTCTCGTCTTCCTCCTCTCGCGACTCATCTGCCACTTGAGCTCCGCCGCCGCCGCGAAGTTCACCATCCTCCTCGCCCTCGGCCGCTGCATTAACCTGAACGGGACCAGAGAACGCCGGCACTCCACCACAGTCTCATCTGCATCTATAAGTACTCATCTTCGTATGCTCCAGATCTGCATTAGGGTTTCTGAGTCCTTCGAGTTCTTCATAGTTCTTCGTCATTCTTGTAGACAACCCTTGTTTTAGATCCGAGTATGTCTATTAGGACGCGCGGAACCCGTTTCCCTTCCTTTTGTTATATCAAAGCTTGCTTCACAGATGTATAAATCTCGCCCTTGCGCTAGTTCCTCTACTGCTGCAGTGCTTTAGGTTTTGATTTATTTTCTTTTCTCACACAGCGCCAGATCCAAATCACCTACTACCATCTGTAAAAACTTGTTTTTCCAACACTTAGCAGATTTTACTCCTGATATATACCATTCTGGTCATGGCGGCTTACACCACTAGCTGTAGCTAGATTCAACACTTAGCAGATTTCCCTCTTGAGGGATATCGATCTCTTCATGTCAGCTTACATGACCAATTGTAGCTATTCATATATCATTAGGCCCATTTTAAGCCTCCATTTTGAATATGTGTTGTAGTTCTTTTCCTCCGTCTTAACTTAAACGGGCAACTTGCTCTTTTTCTTTTTAGGCCTCTTTCTTCACAATGGCCCCAAAGACAGCCACTTCCTATAACTGGGTTCCCTCCATCGTCACTAAGAACACGCTCCAGGACATTGTGAAAACCGGCTATTTACCAGAGAAGACTGTCATGCATTATCGCGCCCCTAACCCTGAAGAAGAAAAGCGTCAGCCAAAAGATGATGAAGTTATTGTCTTTATAGACCACATGAACTGGGGCTTCTCACCGCCCGACTCTAAATTCTTCCGGGATGTTCTGCACTTTTTCGATCTTCATCCTCAAGACATCGGACCCAATTCCGTCTCAAACATACGCAATTTCCAAGTTTTCTGTGAGGTGTACCTTCAAGAGGAGCCCAGTGTGGAACTTTTTAGGGAATACTTTTATTTGAACCGCCAAAATGAGTATTCAAACGGACCCAACCTGGAACGTGGTGGAATCTCAATTCAGCGAAGGAGAGAAGCCATCTTCCCCTATGCTCGCCTGTCGAGTCATCCCAAGGATTGGAACCAGACATGGTTCTATTGCAAGGACACTTCTCCGGCTGACAAGAATCGATTGCCAGGCTTTCATGCCCTGCGTCTTGACTCAAAAATCCTCTCCCTCATAAGCTGACCGCTGTCGAATGCAAAAAGCTCACCTCCACCATTTCCAAGGTCAAGGCTCTGTTGGGAAACTGCTTAACTGACATTGACTTGGTTCAATGCTGGGTTGCATGGCGGATCATACCATTGAGTCACCGAACCGGCTTAATGTGCACTTACACGGGCAGTAAAAAGGACCCACTGTGCCACAGTTCCGTGCATTTAACTAACAATGCCATCAATGAAATGATGAAGTCCCTTCTGCATGAAGACCTGGCAGACTGCAGCAAAGTGGGATTGAACCCTTTCTGCACATCTAACCCGGCACCCAAGGTAAGTCTTTAAATTACTTACCTTACCTTCATCCTTAAATACTTGTTAACTCAACGTTGACGACTTTCACAGGCTGACGATGATTTTTGGAAGAAAACATACGATCATGAAGCTGCCAAGAGGGCCAGGAAAGCCAAGAAAGCCGCCAAGAAGAAGGGGAAGAAATCCAGTACCGCCGAGCCGTTTGAATTGGACGACAACTCTGAGTCGAAGGTAGCCCTTGATTCCCTTGGCTCCTTTTTCAACCATCTTATTGACATTGATTATCATCAGGATGACACGGGGACCAGTCAAGCAATCGAAGAAGATGTTACTATCATTTCCTCCGACTCCGAGCCAAGACAGAAAATTCGAAGAGTAACCCGGAAAGTAAGCTTTTCACACCCCTTAGCTCATCTGGATGCTCACTTTCTTTTGAAGCAACAACAACACGAGAGCCGGCGACAGACTCAGACTATTGGAGGTGAAGATTATCTTTCGGCTTACTAAACACTCCAAGAAAGCGTCAAAATGAGGTCATCCCCGATTTAAACTCTTTTTATCCTCTGGCGGGTCTCATTCGCCAACCACTTAATTCTTCTGATTCAAATTATCAGGAGACGTCTCGTTCCTCTTTTGGTGATTCATCTCAGTCTCATCTGCCGGCTTTCAAGACTGCTCCCGGGTAATAACAATTATTTACTATTTGCTCATTATGCTCCTTTATATTTATACTAACCTCTCTAGACTCATGCAGTGGAAAGCCAAGCCTAGCAAGAAGGCAAGGGTGACTAAGCCGTCCGAAGACCCAAAAGTCAATGAACCGGAGCAACATATCCCAGCACCTGAGACCTCCACTCCTTCACCATCAGAGCCGGTTCTTGATGTTCCTCCAGTGACTCCTGACCCTTCTACCGATCAAGCAAATGATGATCCTTTGAACACTGAAACATCAAGCCCAGTTAAAACGGCTGACACACATGATGATGATGTGGTGATCACCAACACCGGCTTTAAAGAGCGGGGAAGGCCTACTGTCTTGGCCAAGCACTCTGCCAAGGAAGAATACATTGAACGGTGAAAAGTGAGATTTGATGTTGCCGACTACTTCCAATTAAGCATTGGTGAAGTATATTATGGCTATCTTAGTCAAGTACACACCAGCCATGATCTTGAAGTTGACATGGTGAAGCAGATGCACCAAAAATTTGAGGTATGAGCTCCTTCTTTATTGAGTTATGCACATCCTGTCAGCCCCCAAGTATACTATTTACGATGTAATTGAATATGCTGTAGACTTAGCTTAACCATGAGTATAAACAATCCCCATTGATAAAACCCTTCAAAATTCGGTTTACACCATCCGGGTTAAAACTGATCTATAATGATTTAACACTAAACCCGTAGCCCCCAAGGGCCAATTTAATCAGCATGGATGAACCGGTCCTTTGTATCCTTGTGTAGAGCAGAACTTACTTGTGTAGCCCTTATAAACCGACGGTGACCGTTTGCGGCACAACTGGTTCACCATAAAGTAGTAAAAAGACAAGCAATATGCATTAGCCCTCAAGTGCCAAGTACTCTTGCTCGCAAAGCGCTTGGGACTTATTCACATAAGCCGTTGCATGAGTAATTTTTTTGGTAGGCATTAGCCCCCAAGTGCCAAGTACTCTTGCTTGCAAAGTGCTTGGGACTTCATTTCTGTAACCCAAGTTTGACCATGATTTTGAACCGGTGTATGTACAGGCCACCACTGCTCAACTTCAGTCAGAGTTGTCTGACGTGAAGACTCGTCTGGAGCTGCAAGAATCTGAGAACCGGAGGCGGACTCAAAATTTCATTTAAGCATGACTGAAACAGAAAAACTGAAGACCAGCTTTGAAGTTGAAAAAAGCACCCGTGCTGAAGAGAAGACTGCCTTGATACAACGGGATGAGAAGGCGGAGGCGGCTCTTGAGGAAGTGACCACTGAGCTGTCCGACTTAAAACGCCATGTCTATCAGATGGTTTCTGCTATTTTTGGTGAGTCGCCTTGCTAGTATCAATTGTGAATTTTTTTCCGCGATGATATAAGCCGCCTATAACCAATCCATGACTATTATTCAGGTCCCAGGAGCACTAACCTTAGCCAAGAGATGCTTGTGAAGCTGAAGGCGGTTTACACACTTGTTGAGCAACTCTATACTGGGACTCAACGCGCACTGGCCACAATTTCTTCGGCTAATCAAGCACCGACTCTCTTGGTTGAGGTATTGAGGAAGCTTTATGTTCTACCTGAGAGGTTTAATGAGATGAAGCGATCATCCGCAAGAGCCGGCGCTGTGACGGCCTTGAGCCGGACTAAAGCATGGCTACCAGAACTAGACCCGGCCGATATATCGACCGGGTATCCAAGCTTGAAAGAAGATGGCACTCTGTTTGATAAAAAGACTTTGCTGCCTGCGCGAAGGAGATACGTCCCCTTGCGAGCTTAATTGCCAACGAAACAAATCTTTCAAGATACCAACCGGCCTATGACATGGAAAACCAGAAGCTGCATACGCCGACTTATAAAGTGATGGATCTCATTCCCCCAATCCGTAAGCACAATTTTGCTCCCGAAGTTGACCCGTCCGAGCTTATTGATGATGAAGCTGAATTCCAAGCCTTGAATGGCATTGACTGGTCATCATCAACCTTCCAGGAAGTAGAGCAGGACGAAGAAATGGAGAAGGATGATCCAGAAGCGTCAAGCTATCAGAGCCAAGAGGATTGATCCGCTGGGCGGTTCATATATTTGATCTTCCAAAAACACTTAATTATTTGGGCTCGTTGAGTCATGTAATAGGCTAGCAAACACTTTGCTCTGTCGTGCCATCGTGCACGTTTATATTTTGCCCAACGCTGTTTGAGCCACCGCTTGATAATTATCCTTTCACCCTTATCATAGTGCTGACTTGTGCAGATGAACTTATGATTATCCTGCACACAAGTACATCACAAGAGCCCTGTGATATTGTATCGTACTGCCGGTTTACCTGTGCAGTAAGGGTGATAACCCAAAACTTAGAAACCAACGCTTCCAAGTACTTAATATCATTATAAACTGGCAACTTATCATCCAAAGCCGGGCCGGCTTAATAGAAACCATGTGTATGCTTCAAATATGAGCAGTGTAAATTGAGGCTACATGGCCTGAATCACTTTAAACCAAGATGGTAGCAAGATGAACCAAAAAACGTTCAAAAAACCAAGAAAAAAGAGAAAAAACGAGGCTATGCTTCGAATACAAGCAGGAAGCCGGACCAAAAGGGTTAATAGCTATGCTTCGAATATGAGCAGGAAGCCGGACCAAAAGGGTTTTTTCACAGCTATGCTTCGAATACGAGCAAGAAGCCCCCAAGTGGTCATAAGTTTTGGCATTGCACCGATCAAGAGGGATATTCACAACTATGATTCGAATACGATTAGGAAGCCCCCTAGTGACCATAAATTTTGGCATTGCACCGATCAAAAGGGATATTCACAGCTATGATTCGAATACGACCAGGAAGCCCCCTAGTGACCATAAATTTTGGCATTGCACCGATCAAAAGGGATATTCATAGCTATGATTCGAATATGATCAGGAAGCCCCCTAGTGACCATAAGTTTTGGCTTTGCGCCGATCAATAGGGATATTCACAGCTATGTTCTCTTTGGTGAATACACCTATGTTTGAATAGGAAGCCCACAAATGACCATGAAATTATGATGAAGAAGACTCATTACTCATGGGAATGAAACAACAGAGGCCCTGCTTTATCAGGGATGCCGGCTTTATTAGAATGATCATAATATATACATCATCAAAATATGTACATCATAAGAGTAGGTGGCTCAAGTGTAGTAAGGCCGAAGATGAGAAATATTCCACGACCGACGGTCTCCTCCTCCGACTGACGTGAGTCCTTGTAGTCTCGAACATTGATGAGATAGTATGACCCATTGTTCAAATTTTTGCTGACCACAAAGCGTCCTTCCCAAGGTGGGGATAGCTTGTGCATGTCAGTTTGATCCTGGATGAGCCGGAGCACCAAGTCACCTTCTTGAAAGGTTCTGGTCTTAACCCGACGGCTGTGATATCGGCGTAGATCTTGTTGTTAAATCGCCGAAGGAGCCGCTGCAAGGTCACACTCCTCATCTAACAGGTCGAGTGCACCCTGACGTGCTCTTTCATTATCAGCCTCAACATAATCCGCCATGCGGGGCGAGTAGTGACGGATGTCACTAGGAAGAACCGCCTCTGCTCCATAAACCATGAAGCGTAACCTGTAGGTCTATTGGGGGTAGTATTGATACTCCATAGCACTAAAGGTAACTCCTCTACCCAACAACCCAATGTTCTCTGCAAAGGAACAATAAGCCGGGGCTTGATGCCTCTCAAAATTTCTTGATTGGCTCTTTCGGCTTGACCATTGGACTGAGGATGAGCCATTGATGATACATCAAGTCGAATATGCTCACGTTGACAAAACTCTTTCATAGCACCCTTGGAAAGATTAGTGCCATTATCAGTTATGATGCCGTGGGGAAAGCCAAAGCAAAAAACCACCTTTTTGATGAATTGGACCGTCGTTGCCGCGTCACACTTACTGACCGGCTCTGCTCCGACCCACTTTGTGAATTTGTCAACCGCCACCAAAAGGTGGGTCTTTTTATCCTTGGACCTTTTAAAAGGCCCAACCATATCAAGCCCCCAAACTGCAAACGGCCAAGTAATTGGAATCATCCTCAACTATTGAGCTGGCACGTGAGCTCGCCGTGAAAATTTCTGACAACCATCACATTTACTGACCAAATCCTGTGCATCATCTTGAGCCGTGAGCCAATAAAATCCATGACGAAAAGCTTTAGCCACAAGATATTTAGAGCCGGCGTGATGACCACAATCTCCTTCATGAATCTCTCGAAGAATCTCACGGCCCTCCTCAGGAGAGACGCAACGCTGAAACGCCCTAGTGACACTGGGATGGTGTAACTTGCCATTGGCAATTGTCATTGACTTAGACCACCGGGTTATCTGCCTGACCAAAGTTTCATCCTCAGGTAACTCGCCCTGGGTCATATAAGCCAAATATGGAACTGTCCAATCAGGGATAGCGTGTAGAGCCGCCACCAATTGTGCTTCCGGGTCAGGAATAGCCAGATCCTCTGTAGGCAATTTGACCGAAGGATTATGCAAAATATCCAAGAAAGTGTTAGGTGATATCGACTTACGCTAAGATCCCAACCGGCTTAAGGCGTCAGCCGCCTCATTTTTCCTGCGATCAATGTGTTCCACTTGATAAACTTTTAAGTGCCCAGGTATAGTGTCAACTTCGTGGTGATAAGCCACCATGAGTGAATCCTTAGAATCCCATGTGCCTGAAACTTGATGAGCCACCAAGTCTGAGTCGCCGAAACATCTCACCCGGCTTAAATTCATCTCCTTAGCCATCCGAAGACCATGGAGCAAGGCTTCATACTCAGCTGCATTGTTAGTACAGGGAATCATCAACCTTAAAACATAACAAAACTTGTCACCTCGAGGGGAAGCTAAAACAACTCTAGCCTCCGGGCCCTCCAATTTCCTGGACCCATCAAAGTGAATAGTCCAATATGTGTTATCTGGCTTCTCTTCAGGCATCTGCAATTCTGTCCAGTCATTAATGAAATCCACAAGTGCTTGAGACTTGATGGCAGTGCGAGGCATATATTTCAAACCATGAGGTCCAAGCTCAATGGCCCACTTGGCTACCCGCCCTATGGCTTTGTTTTGAATAATATCCCCTAAGGGAGCAAAACTAACCATAGTGATGGGATGACCCAGAAAATATTGCTTAAGCTTCCGGCTGGCCATGAACACCCCATAACCGAGCTTCTGCCAGTGTGGATATCTCTTCTTAGACTCAATAAGCACTTCACTAATATAGTAAACCGACCGTTGAACCGGATATTCCTTGCTTGCTTCCTCCCGTTCCACCATGATAGCTACACTGACAGCCCGGGCGTTAGCAGCTACATATAATAACAACGGCTCCTTATCAATGGGAGCAACAAGAACTGGCGGCTCAGCTAGCTGTTTCTTCAAAGATTCAAACACGTCATTAGCAGCATCACTCTAGACGAAGTTGTATGTTTTCTTCATCATCTGATACAGTGGTATGGCCTTCTCCCCCGACCGAGTTATGAAACAACTTAAGGCAGGAATATGACCTGCCAGACGTTGGACATCATTGATACATGCCGGCTTTTCCAGGGAAGTAATGGCCTTGATCTTTTCTGGGTTTGCCTCAATGCCTCTGTTAGAAACCAGATAACCCAAAAGCTTGCCTGCCGGCACACCAAAAACGCACTTGGCCAGGTTAAGCATCATCTTGTAGACCCGGAGATTGTTGAAGGTCTCCTTCAAATCATCTATCAAAGTTTCCTTCTCTCTGGATTTCACCACAATATCATCCACATAAGCATGAACATTGCGCCCAATCTAACTGTGAAGGCAATTCTGCACACATCGCTGGTACGTCGCCTGGGCGCTCTTGAGTCCAAAAGACATAGACACATAGCAGAAGGCTCCAAAGGGAGTAATAAAAGTTGTCTTCTCCTGGTCCTTAACTGCCATCTTGATCTGATGATAACCAGAGTAAGCATCCAAAAAACTCAAAGCTCACAACCCGCTGTAGCATCAATGATATGATGAATACGAGGGAGAGCAAAAGGATCAGCCGAACAAGCCTTGTTTAAGTCCGTGTAGTCCACACACATACGCCAAGTTCCATTCTTCTTAAGTACCAACACTAGATTAGCCAACCAATTAGGATGAAAGACTTCAACAATGAATCCAGCCGCCAAGAGTCGGGCCACTTCTTCACCAATGGCTTTACGCCTCTCCTCATTGAAGCAACAGAGGAATTGCTTGACCGGCTTAAACTTTGGATCAATACTAACAGTGTGCTCACCGAGTTCCCTCGGTACACCCAGCATGTCAGAAGGTTTACATGCAAAGATGTCCAAATGTCCCGGTTCTCACGGATGAACTTGATGAGCGTGCTTTCCTATTTAGAATCCAGGTTAGCACTGATACTGAATTGCTTGGATGAATCGCCAGGAACAAAGTCAACTAGCTTAGAGTCATCGGCCGACTTAAACTTCAGCACCGGATCATGCTCCGTAGTAGGCTTTTTCAAAGATGTCATATCAGCCGGATCAACACTATCTTTGTAAAATTTCAACTCCTCCGTTGCGTAGACAGACTCGGCATAAGCAGCATCACCTTCTTCACACTCCATAGCTATCTTCCGACTTCCATGCACTATGATGGTCCCCTTGTAACCCGGCATCTTGAGTTGTAAATAAACATAACAAGGCCGTGCCATGAACTTGGCATAAGCCGGTCGTCCAAACAGAGCGTGGTACGGGCTTCTGATCTTGACCACTTCAAAGGTTAACTTCCCGGCCCTGGAATCGTGCTCATCTCCAAAGGCCACTTCCAGATCAATCTTGCCTATAGGGTACGTCGACTTACCAGGCACCACTCCACGGAAAACAATATTGGATGGCTTAAGATTTTTATTGTTAACCCCATGCGACGGAAAGTATCATAATAAAGGATATTAATGCTGCTACCTCCATCCATGAGTACCTTAGTGAATTTGTATCCACCAACTTGAGGTGCCACCACCAAAGCCAAGTGACCCGGATTATCAACCCGAGGCGGGTGATCCTCTCGACTCCACATAATGGGTTGCTCAGACCATCGCAAGTAATGGGGAACTGCTGGCTCAACGGCGTTCACAGCCCTCTTGTGAAGCTTCTGGTCTCGCTTGCATAAACTTGTGATGAAAACGTGATACTGCCCACTATTTAACTGCTTTGGATGACTTTGATATCCAGGCTGCTGCTGCTGTTGACCCCCCTGACCAGATTGTTGATTGTAACCGCCCTGATTGCCTTGATGATTTTGATGACCCTGGAAGCCGAAATTAGAACTGCCACCACCATAACCCGGGCCATGAGAACCGCCGCCACCATAACCCGAGCCGCCACCCGTCCATTAGTTGTTTTGGAATAAATTAGAATTTTTGAAATCCCTCATGATTGAACAATCTTTCAAAAAGGTGAGCGGCTAGCCTCTCCTTCGTACCATGCTTTGGGCAGGGCTCATTCAACAACTGCTCAAGATTGGGACCTGATCCACCTGTACGAGGAGGTGGCCTCCCCTTATGATGCTGACCATTGTTCTGCATATTGGTATTAGCTACAAAATCTGAGCTACCATCAGCCTTGCGCTTGCCATTGCCCCCTGACTCACCGGGTTATGCTGCGAACCCTTGGCGTTGCCACTCTTCTTTCCCTTTCCTGGCTTTTCATCATCAGACTCGGGGTCCTTGGTACCATCAGAGTCGGCATATTTAATTAGGGTCGCCATCAGCTGCCCCATATCATTGCAATCGCGCTTGAGCCGCCCCAACTTCTGCTTAAGAGGCAAAAAACGACAAATTTTCTCTAACATTAGAACTACAGAACCGGCATTGATATTATCAGATGAGTGTATAATAGCCCTGACCCGACGCACCCAATGGGTTCACCCTCCTCTTGGGCACAAGCAGATAAATCCACAATCGACATGGGCTGTTTGCATGTATCTTTAAAGTTCTGGATAAACCGGGCCTTTAGCTCACCCCATGACCCGATGGAATTGGTAGGCAACCCCTTTAACCAAGTACGGGCCGTCCCATCCAGCATCATGGTGAAGTATTTAGCACACGCGGCATCGCTGACCTCCAACAGTTCCATGGCCATCTCATAACTCTCAATCCACGCCTCAAGGGGTAAGTCGGCTGTGTAGTTAGGCACCTTACGAGGTCCTTTGAAATCCTTGGGCAAACGCTCATTACGCAGAGCCGACACCAAACAAGGTATACCTGTAGTCACGGTGGGCGCCAACTGTAATGGAATAGTCACGACAGATGTCCTAGCGTGAGGACTTAGCCCTGGAGCCATCGTAACTAGGTTAGCTTAAAGGGGTTAAACGGGACAAAGGACACATGAGTTTATACTGGTTCGGCCCCTTGTGGTGAAGGTAAAGGCCTAATCCAGTTTGAGGTTGTATTGCTTATGTCTCGATTACCAGGGAGCGAATACGCTTGACCTAGCTTTCGATCTCTTGTTTCTTGCCCTGAACCGCCGCCAGGTCATCCCTTTATATACACAGGTTGACGCCCAGCGGCTCACGGAGTCCCAGCCAGCTCATAGACAACGTGTCCGGCTCGGTTGACTAAGTTTACATGCCTTACAATACAAGTCTTATACATATGGCGGTTTACTCCTACGGGCCTTAAGTCGCCCTTGGGGCTTGGGCCCTTGCCAGTGAACCGCCATCTCCATTATCTTCAGGGGCTTCATATTGATGCACCGCTATAGGTATAACCCGGCCCCTCCTGGGTGGGTCATACCTAATAGTCATATCCCCAACACTCGCCGATCATTGGGCAAATCCACCAAAGTCCACACTTTGTTCTCATGCATGGATCCTATCTCAGATTTCATGGCCTCAAGCCATCTGTCGGAATCTGGGCTCATCATAGCTTCTTCATAGTTCATAGGTTTGCCTTGGTCTAGTAACATGACTTCCAGGACAGGATTACCATACCACTCTGGTGCGGATCATGCTCTGGTCAACTACGAAATTCAGTAGTAACTTTATCTAAAGTTTCATGATCATCATCATTAGCTTCCTCTCTAGTTGGTGTAGGCATCACGGGAACAATTTTCTTTGATGTACTACTTTCCAATTCGAGAGAAGGTACATTTACCTCATCAAGTTCTACTTTCCTCCCACTCACTTCTTTCGAGAGAAACTCCTTCTCTAGAAAGGACCCATTCTCAGCAACAAAGATCTTGCCTTCAGATCTGTGATGGAAGGTGTACCCAATTGTTTCCTTAGGGTATCCTACGAAGACACACTTCTCCGATTTGGGTTCGAGCTTATCAGGCTGGAGCCTTTTGACATAAGTGTCGCAACCCCAAATTTTAAGAAACGACAGCTTAGGTTTCTTGCCAAACCACAGTTCATATGGCGTCGTCTCAACAGATTTAGATGGTGCCCTATTTAACATGAATGCGGTTGTCTCTAAAACATAACCCCAAAACGATAATGGTAAATCGGTAAGAGACATCATATATCGCACTATATCTAATAAAGTGTGGTTAGGATGTTCGGACACACCATTACGCTGTGGTTTTCCAGGTGGCATGAGTTGTGAAACAATTCCACATTGTATTAAATGAAAGCCAAACTCATAACTCAAATATTCGCCTCAGTGATCAGATGTAGAAACTTTATATTCTTCTTACGATGATTCTCCACTTTACTCTGAAATTCTTTGAACTTTTCAAATGTTTCAGACTTGTGTTTTATTAAGTAGATATACCCATATCTGCCCAAATCATCTATGAAGGTCAGAAAATGACGATACCTGCCGCGTGCATCAACACTCATCGGACCGCATACATCAGTATGTATTATTTCCAATAAGTCATTAGCTCGCCCCATTGTTCTGGAGAATGGAGTTTTAGTCATCTTGCCAATGAGGCATGGTTCACAAGTATCAAATGATTCATAATCAAGTGATTCCAAAAGTCTATCTTGCATGGAGTTTCTTCATGCGCTTTACACAAATATAACCTAAATGATAGTGCTACAAGTATATTACACTATCATTATCAACTTTGCATCTTTTGGCATCAATATTATGAATATGTGTATCACTACGATCGAGATTCAATAAAGAATTTACATTGGGTGTATGACCATAAAAGGTTTTATTCATGTAAATAGAACAATATTCTTTGACTTAAATGAATAACCGTATCACAATAAACATGATCCAATCATATTCATGCCTAACACAAACACCAAATAACACTAATCTCGAAGGTAGAGGGAGTGTGCGATGGTGATCTTATCAACCTTGGAATTACTTCCAACACACATCGTCACCTCGCCCTTAACTAGTCTCTATTCATTTTGCAATTCCTGTTTTGAGTTACTAATCTTCGCAACTGAACCGATATCAAATACCCAGGGGCTATTATGAACACTAGTAAAGTACACATCCATAACATGTATATTAAATATACCTTTGTTAACTTTGCCATCCTTCTTATCCGCCAAGTATTTGGGGTAGTTCCGCTTCCAGTGACCATATCCTTTGCAGTAGAAGCACTCAGTTTCAGGCTTAGGTCTAGCTTTGGGTTTCTTCATGGGAGTGGCAACTTATTTGCCATTCTTCTTGAAGTTCCCTTTCTTTCACTTTTTCCCTTTTTCTTGAAACTAGTGGTCTTGTTAACCATCAACATTTGATGCTCTTTCTTGATTTATACCTTCGTTGATTCAAGCATCGTGAAGAGCTCGGGAATCGTTTTTGTCATCGATTGCATATTATAGTTCATCATGAAGTTCTATTAGCTTGGTGATATGGTGACTAGAGAACTCTTTCAATCACCATCTTATCTGGAAGATTAACTCCCACTTGATTCAAGTAATTGTACTACCCAGACATTCTGAGCATATGCTTACTGGCTGAGCTATTCTCCTCCATCTTGTAGGCAAAGTACTTGTTGGAGACATCATATCTCTCAACTCGGGCATTTGCTTGAAATATTAACTTCATTTCCTGGAACATCTCATATGGTCCATGACGTTCAAAATGTCTTTGAACTCCCGATTCTAAGCCCTCAAGCATGGCACACTGGACTATCGAGTAGTCATCAGATCAAGCTTGCCAGACATAAATAACATCAGCATTTGCTCCTGCAGCACGCCTTTCACCTAGCGGTGCATCAAGGACATAATTCTTATGTGCAACAATGAGGATAATCCTCAAGTTACGGACCAGTCCGTGTAGTTGCTACCATCGTCTTTCAACTTAGCCTTCTCTAGGAACACATTAAAATTCAAGGGAACGGTAGCACGAGCCATTGATCTACAACATAGATATGCAAAAACTATCAGGACTAAGTTCATGATAAATTAAGTTCAATTAATCATATTACTTAAGAACTCCGACTTAGATAGACATCCCTCAAGTCATCTAAATGATACGTGATCCAAATCAACTAAGTCATGTTCGATCATCACATGAGATGGAATAGTCATAAATGGTGAACATCTCTATGTTGATCATATCTACTATATGATTCACATTCGACCTTTCGGTCTCTAGTGTTTCGAGGCCATGTCTGTACATGCTAGGCTCGTAAAGTTTAACCTGAGTATTCCGCATGTGCAAAACTGGCTTGCACCCTTTGTATGTGAACGTAGAGCCTATCACACCCGATCATCACATGGTGTCTCAGCACGAAGAACTGTCACAATGGTACATACTCAGGGAGAACACTTATACCCTGAAATTTTAGTTAAGGGATCATCTTATAATGCTACCGTCATACTGAGCAAAATAAGATGCATAAAGATAAACATCACATGCAATCAAAAAATATTTGACATGATATGGACATCATCATCTCGTGCTTTTGATCGCCATCTCCAAAGCATCTTCATGATCTCCATCGCCACTGGCTTGAAACCTTGATCTCCATCGTAGCGTCGTGGTTGTCTCGCCAACTATTGCTTCTACAACTATCGCTAACGCATAGTGATAAGTAAAGCAATTACATGGCATTTGCATTTCATACAATAAAGTGACAACCATAAGGCTCCTGCCAGTTGCCGATAACTTTTACGAAACATGATCATCTCATACAATAACATATATCACATCATGTTTTGACCATATCACATCACAAGCATGCCCTGCAAAAACAAGTTAGACATCCTCTACTTTGTTGTTGCAAGTTTTACGTGGCTACTATGAGCTTCTAGCAAGAACCGTTCTTACGTACACAAAAACCACAATGGTGATTTATCAAGTTTCCTGTTTTAACCTTCAACAAGGACTGGCCGCAGTCAAATTCAATTCAACTAAAGTAGGAGAAACAGACACCCGCCAGCCACCTTTATGCAAAACTAGTTGCATGTCTGTCGGTGGAACCGGTCTCATGAACGCGGTCATGTAAGGTTGGTCCGGGCCGCTTCATCCAAGAATACCGCCGAATCAAAATAATACATTGGTGGTAAGCAGTATGACGATCACCGCCCACAACTCTTTGTGTTCTACTCGTGCATATCATCTATGCATAGACCTGGCTCGGATGCCACTGTTGGGAAACGTAGCATGCAATTTCAGAAAATTTCCTACGCTCACGCCAGAACTATCTAGGAGATGCATAGCAATGAGAGGGGGAGAGTGTTTCCACGTACCCTCATAGACCGAAAGCGGAAGTGTTGTCCAACGCGGTTGATGTAGTCGAACTTCTTCTTGTTCCGACCGATCAAGCACCGAATGTATGACACCTCCGAGTTCTGCACATGTTCAGCTCGATGACGTCCCTCGAACTCTTGATCCAGCAAAGTGTTGAGGGAGAGTTGTGTCAGCACGATGGTGTGGTGATAGTGATGGTGAAGTGATCCATGCAGGGCTTCGCCTAAGCACTACGTGAATATGACCGGAGGCGTAAACTGTGGAGGGGGGCGCCGCACACGGCTAGGAATCAATCTTGTGTCTTCTAGAGGTGCCCCCACATATATATAGGTGGGAGAGGGAGATGGGCAGCAAGGGCACCCCAAGTGGGAGTAATCCTACTTGGGCGCCTCCCACAAGTCGGCCTCCCCCCTTCCATAAGTGTTGGAGGGGGAAGGAAAGAGAAGGGGGAGAGAAGGAAAGGGGGAGGCCGAATCCTCCCGTTTCCTTCTCCCTTCCCCTCCTTCCTTCTCCTCCTATTTCAGCCTATATGGGGGTGCACCAACCCACCAGGGGCTGGTATGTCCCACTCTTGGCCCATAAGGCCCATATCTTTGCCGGGGTGCCCGGAACCCCTTTCCGGTGACCCGATACGTACCCGGTGCCCCCGGAACACTTCCTTGTGTCCGAATACTATCGTCCTATATATGAATCTTTACCTTTCGACCATTTTGAGACTCCTTCTCATGTCTGTGATCTCATCTGGGACTCCAAACAACATTCGGTTACCAAATCACATAACTCATATAATACAAAATCGTCATCGAACGTTAAGCGTGCGGACCCTATGGGTTCAAGAACTATGTAGACATGACCGAGACACCTCTCTAGTCAATAACCAATAGCGGAACCTGGATGCTCATATTGGCTCCCACATATTCTATGAAGATCTTTATCGGTCGAATCGTTATGACAACATATGTTATTCCCTTTGTCATCGGTATGTTACTTGCCCGAGATTCGATCGTCGGTATCTTCATACCTAGTTCAATATCATTACCGGCAAGTCTCTTTACTCATTCCATAATGCATCATCCCGCAACTAACTCATTAGTCACATTGCTTGCAAGGCTTCTTATGATGTGCATTACCGAGAGGGCCCAGACATACCTCTCCGATACTCGGAGTGATTCAAATCCTAATCTCGATCTATGCCAACCCAACAAACACCTTTGTAGATACCTGTAGAGCATCTTTATAATCACCCAGTTATGTTGTGACATTTGATAGCACACAAGGCATTCCTCCGGTATCCGGGAGTTGCATAATCTCATAGTCGGAGGAATATGTATTTGACATGAAGAAAGCAATAGCAATGAAACTAAACGATCATAATGCTAAGCTAACAAATGGGTCTTGTCCATCACATCATTCTCCTAATGATGTGACCCCGTTCATCAAATGAAAACACATGTCTATGGTTAGGAAACTTAACCATCTTTTATTAGCGAGCTAGTCAAGTAGAGGCTTACTAGGGACACGGTTTTTTGTCTATGTATCCACACATGTATCAAGTTTCCGGTTAATACAATTCTAGCATGAAATAAAAATTATCATGAAATAAGGAAACATAAAATAACAACTTTATTATTGCCTATAGGGCATATTTCCTTCAGTTAGTCCCTGGCCGTGCTCCCAACCTGAACCGCAACAGAGAGAGAGAGGCCACACCCTGCTTTATGCCGATTACTTTGCGAATACCCCGCTCTTCAAACCGGATAAATTCCATCGCCGTTTTCGTATGGCAAGGCATGTGTTCAATCGTATCCGTGTGGGAGTGGTTGCTCATGACCCATTCTTTGAGTGGAAAACGGATGCCCTTGGCAAGCTTGGATTCTCATTTTATCAGAAATGCACCGCGGCCATTTGCATGCTTGCATATGGAATTCCTGGCGATCTGGTGGATGAGTACATGTGCATGAGTGAGTCCACATGTCTGCTGTCACTGCACAACTTCTGCAAGGCCGTGGTGACAGTGTTTGGCCCTGAGTACTTGAGGCAGCCAAATGCCGCTGTTACAGAAAGGTTGTTGGTGATCAACACCGAAAGAGGCTTTCCAGGCATGCTTGGCAGCATAGATTGTATGCACTGGGAGTGGAAGAACTATCCATTTGCTTGGCAGGGCTAGTAAAAGGGGCATGTTAAAGCATGCACTGTCATAATTAGAAGCGGTGGCTTTGCAAGATCTTTGGATATGGCATTCTTTCTTCAGCATGGCAGGTTCTCACAATGATATCAACATGCTGCAGCGTTCTCTAGTCTTTGCAAGGCTTGCAGAAGGCCACTCCCCACCAGTTAACATTGAGATCAATGGCCACCACTACAACAAGGGATACTACATAGCTGATGGTACATATCCTTAGTGGTCAACTTTTGTGAAGAAAATCTCAAAACCCCAAGGTGAGAAGAGACAGAGATTTTCCTAAATTCAAGAGAGTGCTAGAAAGGATGTGGAGCGTGCTTTTGGTATGCTTCAATCCCGATGGGGTATCGTTCAGCACCCTTCACTGACATGGGATGAAGGGAAGCTTTGGAAGGTGATGACTGCTTGTGTGATCATGCACAACATGATCATCGAGGACGAGCGTGATAACAACATCTTTGACCAAGGATTTGATTTTCAAGGTGAAAATGTTCAGCCCCTGCACCAAGAACCGGCCACGTTTGAACACTTTACCCAATTCCATCGTGAACTGCGTGATTGGCACACTCATTTGGATCTCCAAAATGACTTGGTTGAGCACACGTGGAATCACATTGGCAACCAATAGATGTATTGGCTCATTATGTTTATTCAAAACAATTTTGATTTGGCTGTAAAACTATTTTGTTCGAGACAATTTCAATTTGGTTGCAAAACTATTTTATTCGAGACAATTTTGATTTGGTTGTAAAACTCTTTTTATTTGATACAACTAATATTTGGACGTGCAAACTTGTTTTATTAAACATTGAAATATGAATATATGAGCACATTGGCCATGGGGACAGGACGGGGCCAAAGGATGCGTCCACGCGTTGGACGCACGGCCACCGCATTCCAGGAAAGGCCCGGACACGACCCATTGCCCTACCCAAACGGACAGAATCCAACAAAATGGACGTCTGTTTGGGGTCGTGCGCTGGAGTTGGCCTTAGACATTGTTTTTCTCATTAACCACACTTTTACTCATGCATATGCTCTAAGCTGGGCAGACCATGGCATAGTTTAGCCTCAACAAAGCTCCGCCAGTGCGTAGGAGGCCGTCTTCCGTCGAGACGAGAGCCAGATGGGGAATGAGGGAGAAGACAAGCTCATCTCCTTGGTGGATAGAACGAGAAAGGTTAATCTGGTGATTTCCACATGGGTCTCACATGATAGGGGAAAAACATTGAAGTCCAAACTAAACAGTGGCAAATAAGCAAATATGGAGTATAAAGTAAATAGTGGCTAATCATCAAAGTACGAAGTAAAGAATGGCAAAAAAATCCCGCTGTAGGACAGGGACGCAGGCGTGGATTGGCAAAGGCGGAAATCCTCGCCGTCGAGGCAGGAAATCTCCGGCTGAGCCGGGCGGGCCGGGACCCTGGAGACGTTGGCATGTCGCTTGACTCTGATTTTGACAGCTGGGCCCGCCTGTCTGGCTGAGTTGGCCAAAGGAAAGTCCACGTAGGCACTTTGACTAGTCTTTCTCCTCCTCCTTTCCATCTCCCTCCTATTCTTCTCTTTCTCTTTTGCACTTGCCCACCAGCAAGAGCTACATGCATTCAGGAAAATAAACCCAACAAGAGCTACATGGTCGCGCGCCTGGGCGAGTTCATCAACACCAACGACAGCTTGTGCTCCCTGTCTCCACATGACCACTCTCCCCGGCTCAGCTCACACCCTCGCCTCCCATGGTGTTTCTCTTTCTCCTGCACTCGACCCCACACCAGGAAAGATGGGAACAATGATACTGAAGAGTATCCTGCGATACGGGGCCATAGGTGCTTCCATCATACGATCTCTTGAGCCGTTGGATTTCAGATCCAACGGCATATGAGGAGTTCCTGTAGTTGTTCTACCTGCGCACATTTTTTGGACTCCTCGAGGACTTTTTTTATAAAAATGTTCGTCATCTCACGGAAGCTCGTGGATTTAAGACCGAACAGCTGAACTTGCATGGGAGCACCTAATTTGTACACTGTATTTTTCTTGATTCAATTATGTAATTCTTGAATATATGGCTTTGTTATTGGTGATTATTCTCATCTATGTGTCTTGTTTGCACTGTAGTCTTCCCAAGAATTACAGTATACCCCTAGTTCTGTAGTGTAATCGTCTTGCTTAGTATATGTCTTTACAATTTATCTTCACGCCTAGTTTGTAGTGTAATCTTCATGCTTTAGCTCTGTAATTTACAGGTTTAGTTTTATGAGAAAGCTTCGGAAAGTCTCTCACCAGAATGTTCCGTTAGTATCATCTTTTGAGAGTGCAGATTCTATTCGTGAACCATTCGTGCCTAATGACTTTGTGGAAGATGAATCACATCCAATGCCTACGGTAGTTATTTCTCTCTCTTTTTTTCTAGTTATATTTTCATTTTGAAGTTCATGTAATCAGTTTTCTATTTTGCTCTGCTGACTTTTTCTTTTTTTAGGAACTATATGGTGATGAAGGAGCCTTTGAGAAAGCTCTTTTCAAGTTTTATGTTAATCAAGTTCATCATCTTTTTCCCTTGTGCTTGCTGTTTTATGTTGTTGGTTATTTTCTCTTGTTGAGGTTATTTTCATCTTTATGTTTTTCTAGAAAGTAAAAGCATTGAAGAGGAAGTTGTCTTTTGCTTGTAGAAGAAATGTGGTTAGTCCTCCTTCTTTTGCCATGCTCTCATTCGGTTTTAGTTTGTTCATCTTACTAATTATGTTTTTCACTGTATTTTTTGAGTGATGTAGTAGTGTTATTTTAGGATCTAATTTGTGTCTTCTGGTTTTAATATTTTGATCTCGCTTTCTTTTTGTTTGTTGTAGAGGCAGAAACGATCCACTAATTACCCTACTTGTTCAACCTTCACCATATATTCTGGAAAGTTTTTCTCTGGAGTAGTAGATGGCATGTGTCATATGTATAAAACTGTCATCCAAACTTATGACATGGGGTGTCTTCTTAATTTTGTCAGGACCGAGGTTCCTCTCATGCTAGTTAAGTGGCTTGCTAGTAGGTTCAATGTACCGTCTTTGGAGTTCCAGTTAAAAGAGAAGTTCATTCCAATAACTGAATATTATATTCACAATATCCTTGACCTCCCAGTAGATGGTGAGCCACTTCTTTGTGATCCCAAATCGGGCCATGATTTTGTCCTCTCTCATTTCAATCTGTCAAGTATTCCCCCAGAGTCTTTCTTTGCCAACAAGCTCAAATCTTCTGAAGTCGAATTGCCTATGAGTATATTTTGATATGCTTCATGATTGTTGCTTTCTCCTCGTTTCTATGTCCAAAATGTAATTCTTCCTTCTTGGTCGTCTCCAGGTTCACCCCCTCTCCCATCATCGGTTGTCTGATCTGCTCTTGATTCTTCCTTCTTCTTTCTTGATCTACTCTTTCTTCCTGTCCCCACCCTTCTTCCATGGTCGCCGAACCGATTTGTTTCAGTGTTGTGGTGCGTGTTAGGTGAGATATTCGTTGTTATGTAGAAGGGGGGGGGATTTTTCGAAGGAGTTTTTTTTGCTTTTTCTTGGGTCGCAAGTTGATGGGCAGCTGGTAGCTGCGGTCCAGGGTGGTTTGCGGTCCAGGTTTAGTTCCAAGGTTCCAAACGGGTCAGAGTTTGCCTAACCCGATTTTTCAGAAATTGGAAATATAAAGTGGCTACTGGAGGGTTTTTGTGACCTACATGTGTCTATTTTTTATTTGTTAGTAAATTTGATTGTTGTCGAATTGAAAAACAGTCAAATGCTAAATAGACAGTCCCTTTACTTAACTTT
This sequence comes from Triticum aestivum, assembly GCF_018294505.1. Lineage (NCBI taxonomy): Eukaryota > Viridiplantae > Streptophyta > Magnoliopsida > Poales > Poaceae > Triticum > Triticum aestivum. The sequence goes on from NC_057807.1 coordinate 569,785,225, forward strand.
GCATAATACCCCCCCCCCTAAATTCAAGCTGGGTGGGCCACTTGAGTCCCCATATGACAAATCATTATCCTCCACATCAGCTTGGATGTAAACATTTAAAGTAAAACTTTTGTATATGTAGCATCTCTTTTGCGCGATAACACAAATTTTCTTTTCAATATAGTACAAACGCAAACGCTCATATATACATTTATACATTCACCCCTATGAAAGCACGCTCCCATGGTGTGTCTCTTTCTCCTACACTCGACCCCACACCGGGAAAGATGGGACCAATGATACTGAAGAGTATCCTGCGATACGGGGGCATAGGTGCTTCCATCATACAAGCTCTTGAGCCGTTGGACTTCAGATCCAACGGCATATGAGGAGTTCCTGTAGTTGTTCTACCTGCGCACATTTTTTGGACTCCTCGAGGACTATTTTTATAAAAATGTTCATCATCTCACGGAAGCTTGTGGATTTAAGATCAAACAGCTGAACTTGCATGGGAGCACCTGATTTGTACACTGTATTTTTCTTGATTCAATTATGTAATTCTTGAATATATGGCTTTGTTATTGGTGATTATTCTCATCTATGTGTCTTGTTTCCACTGTAGTCTTCCCAATAATTCCAGTATACCCCTTGTTTTATAGTGTAATCGTCTTGCTTAGTATATGTCTTTACAATTTATCTTCACGCCTAGTTTGTAGTGTAATCTTCATGCTTTAGCTCTGTAATTCACAGGTTTAGTTTTATGAGAAAGCTTCGGAAAGTCTCTCACTAGGATGTTCTGTTAGTATAATCTTTTGAGAGTGCAGATTCTATTCCTGAACCATTCGTGCCTAATGACTTTGTGGAAGATGGATCGCATCCAATGCCTACGGTAGTTATTTTTCTCTCTTTTTTTCTAGTTATTTTTTCATTTTGAAGTTTATGTAATCAGTTTTCTATTTTGCTCTACTGTCTTTTTCTTTTTTTAGGAACTATCTGGTGATGAAGGAGCCTTTGACAAAGCTCTTTTCAAGTTTTATGTTAATCAAGTTCATCATCTTTTTTTTCCTTGTGCTTGCTGTTTTATGTTGTTGGTTATTTTCTCTTATTGAGGTTATTTTCATCTTTATGTTTTTCTAGAAATAAAAGCATTGAAGAGGAAGTTGTCTTTTGCTGGTAGAATAAATGTGGTTAGTCCTCCTTCTTTTGCCATGCTCTCATTCGGTTTTAGTTTGTTCATCTTACTAATTATGTTTTTCACTGTATTTTTTGAGTGATGTAGTAGTGTTTCTTTTAGGATCTAATTTTTGTCTTCTGGTTTTAGTGTTTTGATCTCGCTTTCTTTTTGTTTGTTGTAGAGGCAGAAATGATCCACTGATTACCCTACTTGTTCAACCTTCACCGTATATTCTGGAAAGTATTTCTCTGGAGTAGTAGATGGCATGTGTCATAGGTATAAGACTGTCACCCAAACTTATGACATGGGGTGTCTTCTTAATTTTGTCAGGACGTAGGTTCCTCTCATGCTAGTTAAGTGGCTTGCTAGTAGGTTCAATGTACCTTCTTTGGAGTTCCAGTTAAAAGAGAAGTTCATTCCAATCACCGAATAAGATATTCACAATATCCTTGACCTCCCAGTAGATGGTGAGCCACTTCTTTGTGATCCCGAGTCGGGCCGTGATTTTGTCCTCTCTCATTTCAATCTGTCAAGTATTCCCCCAGAGTCTTTCTTTGCCAACAAGCTCAAATCTTCTGAAGTCGAATTGCCTATGAGTATATTTTGATATGCTTCATGATTGTTGCTTTCTCCTTGTTTCTATGTCCAAACTGTAATTCTTCCTTCTTGGTCGTCTCCAGGTTCACCCCCTCTCCCATCATCGGTTGTCTGATCTGCTCTTGATTCTTCCTTCTTCTTTCTTGATCTGCTCTTTCTTCCTGTCCCCACCCTTCTTCCATGGTCGCCGACCCGATTTGCAGTGTTGTGGTGCGTGTTAGGTGAGATCTTTGTTGTTATGTAGAAGGGGGGGGGATTTTTTGAAGGAGTTTTTTTGTCTTTTTCTTGGGTCACAAGTTGATGGGCAGCTGGTAGCTGTGGTCCAGGGAGGTTTGCGGTCCATGTTTAGTTCCAAGGTTCCAAACGGGTCAGAGTTTTCCTAACCCGTTTTTTTTCCAGAAATTGGAAATATAAAGTGGCTACTGGAGGGTTTTTGTGACCTACATGTGTCTATTGTTTATTTGTCAGTAAATTTGATTGTTGTTGAATTGAAAAACAGTCAAATGCTAAATAGACAGTCCCTTTACTTAACTTTTCATAATACGCCCCCCCTAAATTCAAGCTGCGTGGGCCACTTCGGTACCCTACTACAAATCATTATCCTCCACATCAGCTTGGATGTAAACATTTAAAGTAAACTTTTGTATATGTAGCATCTCTTTTGCGCGATAACACAAATTTTCTTTTGAACATAGTACAGATGCATACGCTCATATATACATATATACATTCACCCCTATGAAAGCACGCTCCCATGGTGTCTCTCTTTCTCCTGCACTCGACCCCACACCGGGAAAGATGGGACCAATTATACTTAAGAGTATCCTGCGATACGGGGGCATAGGTGCTTCCATCATACGAGCTCTTGAGCCGTTGGATTTCAGATCCAATGGCATATGAGGAGTTCCTGTAGTTGTTCTACCTGCGCACATTTTTTGGACTTCTCGAGGACTTTTCTTATAAAAATGTTCGTCATCTCACGGAAGCTCATGGATTTAAGATCGAACAACTGAACTTACATGGGAGCACCTGATTTGTACATTGTATTTTTCTTGATTCAATTATGTAATTCTTGAATATATGGCTTTGTTATTGGTGATTATTCTCATCTATGTGTCTTGTTTCCACTGTAGTCTTCCCAAGAATTACAGTATACCCCTAGTTTTGTAGTGTAATCGTCTTGCTTAGTATATGTCTTTACAATTTATCTTCATGCCTAGTTTGTAGTGTAATCTTCATGCTTTAGCTCTGTAATTCACAGGTTTAGTTTTATGAGAAGGCTTCGGAAAGTCTCTCACCAGGATGTTCCGTTAGTATCATCTTTTGAGAGTGCAGATTCTATTCGTGAACCATTCGTGCCTAATGACTTTGTGGAAGATGGATCGCATCCAATGCCTACGGTAGTTATTTTTCTCTCTTTTTTTCTAGTTATATTTTCATTTTGAAGTTTATGTAATCAGTTTTCTATTTTGCTCTGCTGTCTTTTTCTTTTTTTAGGAACTATCTGGTGATGAAGGAGCCTTTGACAAAGCTCTTTTCAAGTTTTATGTTAATCAAGTTCATCATCTTTTTTTCCTTGTGCTTGCTGTTTTATGTTGTTGGTTATTTTCTCTTGTTGAGGTTATTTTCATCTTTATATTTTTCCAGTAAGTAAAAGCATTGAAGAGGAAGTTGTCTTTTGCTTGTAGAAGAAATGTGGTTAGTCCTCCTTCTTTTGCCATGCTCTCATTCGGTTTTAGTTTGTTCATCTTACTAATTATGTTTTTCACTGTATTTTTTGAGTGATGTAGTAGTGTTCTTTTAGGATCTAATTTGTGTCTTCTGGTTTTAGTATTTTGATCTCGCTTTCTTTTTGTTTGTTGTAGAGGCAGAAACGATCCACTGATTACCCTACTTGTTCAACCTTCACCATATATTCTGGAAAGTTTTTCTCTGGAGTAGTAGATGGCATGTGTCATAGGTATAAGACTGTCATCCAAACTTATGACATGGGGTGTCTTCTTAATTTTGTCAGGACTGAGGTTCCTCTCATGCTAGTTAAGTGGCTTGCTAGTAGGTTCAATGTACCTTCTTCGGAGTTCGAGTTAAAAGAGAAGTTCATCCCAATCACCAAATATGATATTCACAATATCCTTGACCTCCCAGTAGATGGTGAGCCACTTCTTTGTGATCCCGAGTTGGGCCGTGATTTTGTCCTCTCTCATTTCAATCTGTCAAGTATTCCCCCAGAGTCTTTCTTTGCCAACAAGCTCAAATCTTCTGAAGTCGAATTGCCTATGAGTATATTTTGATATGCTTCATGATTGTTGATTTCTCCTCGTTTCTATGTCCAAACTGTAATTCTTCCTTCTTGGTCGTCTCCAGGTTCACACCCTATCCCATCATCGGTTGTCTGATCTGCTCTTGATTCTTCCTTCTTCTTTCTTGATCTGCTCTTTCTTCCTGTCCCCACCCTTCTTCCATGGTCGCCGACCCGATTTGTTTCGGTGTTGTGGTGCGTGTTAGGTGAGATCTTCGTTGTTATGTAGAAGGGGGGGGGGGGTCGAAGGAGTTTTTTTTTTGCTTTTTTTGGGTCGCAAGTTGATGGGCAGCTGGTAGCTGTGGTCTAGGGAGGTTTGCGGTCCAGTTTTAGTTCCAAGGTTCCAAACGGGTCAGAGTTTGACTAACCCGTTTTTTTTTTCAGAAATTGGAAATATAAAGTGGCTACTGGAGGGTTTTTATGACCTACATGTGTCTATTGTTTATTTGTCAGTAAATTTGATTGTTGTCAAATTGAAAAACAGTCAAATGCTAAATAGACAGTCCCTTTACTTAACTTTTCATAACCCCCCCCCCCCAAATTCAAGCTGGGTGGGCCACTTCAGTTCCCTATGACAAATAATTATCCTCCACATCAGCTTGGATGTAAACATTTAAAGTAACCTTTTGTATATGTAGCATCTGTTTTGCGCCATAACACAAATTTTGTTTTGAACATTGTACAAACGCAGACGCTCATATATACATATATACATTCACCCCTATGAAAGCGCACACACACACCTTACCCATCATTTTGAGATTGATGAAGTCACCAAATACGCCTTCATAGTCGACAGGAACGTCTTCTCTCAACGAACGCACATCGTCAGAATCCTAAAATAAATCTAGAAAAATGCAAGCACCGACGTGAGGTCTAGGACTTGGAGCTGGTGGGCTCCAAATATGGAAATGTAGGCCGAGAGCTCCCTAGATCGCTCATTCTGAGATGTACGCGTACAATCATTGAAGTGATCCTTTTTTTACCTAAAGTTTGGACTGGTGCCATAAACAGTTTGAATACTCTTTTTTCTAAATAAACAAGTACTTTTTTCGTCCAGAATTAGTTGCCGCTCAAAGGATATATCTAGCACAATTAATTCTGGACGGAGGGAGTACCCACAATGAGTACTACTCCCTCCGTTCCGATTTACTCGTCGTGGTTTTAGTTCAAATTTAAACTAAAACCATGACGAGTAAATCGGAACGGAGAAAGTACGTATTACCGAACTAGTTGTTTTAAATTTGTAAGACACGGATGTATCTAGACACTATTTGGGAGGAGGAGAGTAGGAAATAGAAGAAGATAAACATTAGGCATCTCCTAAGAAAAAATAAATGCCATGGGAAGGAATCACCGCGTGACATACACAATAGTATCATGCGAAAGACCGCATTAAGAAGAAAAAGTTCACGACAACATTGTTTAAAGTCAATTTATTGAATTAGGGATATGGAAGGAATATTTCTTTGCTTTCTTTCTCTCGATTTGTTGATTGATGGCGCTTACGCTCGAAGTCATCTTGAAGGCGGCAACGTAAAGACGAGAGGCGAGAGCAGGGTGGGACGGTAACCCCCGTAGATGTTCCACCGGCATACCGAAGGTTCCCGCCATAAGGGAATCTCTTTGAGACTGATCCGTTGGTCCCACTCCAACCATCGAGCATGGTTGGAAGTCGGCGGTGAATGTGCTTTCATGCCATACATGTACAAGGTGCCACCCAGCATGTAGCAGAGCATCTCGCCATCGTCAACCCAGGCGCTCGAAGGACCGAAGTGGCTAGCGAGCCGATTGATCTCAAAGCTACAGCGCAGATCCCACTGCGGCTGTTTGTCGTCCTCCGGCGGGGGCGACATGACCCAAAAGTGGACGCCCCTCTGATAGCCGGTGGCGTGCACCGGGAAGCACGGCTGGCCGTCGAGCTCGAACGGGTGCATGGCGAAAGGACGGCGGACCCGCGGCGGATGCGGCAAATGCACTACATCGTCGAGAGCCCCGGGCTCCAGGCCGAACAGCTCGTAGTTGAAGGGCGGCAGAGTCCTGTGCTCCGGGTGATGGTACGTCCGGCACGTCTCCGTGGACACGTCCACCACCAATACTCGGTCATCTCTTGTCAGCAGGTACAGCTTGCCGCCGATCAGCTGTGGCGGCCAGTCCATGATTTCATCTGGACGAGGCAGCGAGAGGTCCGTGTGCTGGCGCCAGCCTCCAGCGTCGCCTAGGGTGTAGACGTCCACGAACGGGGGCGAGAGCCTGAACAGCTTGTACTCCCTCCTGGGCGGACTGAACCCCAAGGCGAAGACGCAGTCGGTGGGGAGGGGAGGCACCCTGGGGAGCGCCAGCTTCTCGCCGGTGACGGGGTTGCACACCACCGCCGGCTCCGCGGCCTCGTAGCGGTGGACGAAGCAGAGGAGGCCGTTGCAGACGTTGGCGAGGCCGTAGTCGCTGGGGATGGCGACGGAGCACATGGCCGTGGGCTTGCCCGAGGACATGCTGTAGACGCTGGCCTCGTCAGGCTCGCTTGTCTGGGCGACGAGCAGGACCTCTGCGTCCGCCCAGGGCGCGACGTAGCTGGCGGTGTGGAGGCTGCGGAAGGAGGGGTCGCCGGCGACGCGGCGCCACTGCCTGGAGACGCAGCAGGACCGGGCGACGTCCTTCGCCGGCACCTTCAACAGGATCTCCTGCAGCATCTCGCTAGGGATCTCCCTGCTGCTGTGATCAGGCTCCGGCGACCACCACCGACGATCTCCCATCGCTATGCGACGCGACGGGACGCGATGCGACGGCGGCAAGTTCAAGTCGATCGAGTTGGGATTGTAGGGTTTTCTAATGGTTATGGAAGGAGTGCTTCGTGGCGACTTAAGACTCCTGGTTGAGCACGCAGATTGGATTAGAGACTAGACCTGTCTTAGGTCCATCGATCTGCCGTTGGTCATCAGACCACTTATTATGTTGAACGCCGACATCGACGTCCCCGGAGGCGCACGGGCGGCCTAGGAGAGGCCGTTCTACTATGATAGGTTGTTTGAAGTTTTGAACGCGTCCATGTTAGGGCATCTCCAACGCCAACATTCAAACCGTCTGCTTACGAGTTCGAATCTGTTAGAAGGGAGAGAGAGGAATTGTTGCGGAATATGATGGATGTATTATTGAGCCTCGAGGGCGAGTATATATTGAGTACAAGACTTGGAGGGCAAGACGCCTCTCCTAAAGATAAGGTAGGAATCCTAAACTACCAAATACATGTAACCCAAATATATCTCTAACATCCACCCGCAGTCGTAGCGGTAGGCGGTAGCGTTGCGAACAACATGAGCGTCGTGGACGGTCAGACTGGAGAGAATAGCAGCCGACGGGCTGACACCCCCCTGCAGTCCTAGCGGGAACGTCGTGGACGGTGTCGCGTCGCGGACGCATTGACTGTAGAGGAAGCCGACGAGTTGCTCAAGCGGATGATAGCCCTTTGTGCCGATGTCGATGTAGCCGAGAGCGTAGGGTGGTGTAGCCGTGGTCGAGGTAGCCGTGCGAAGAATGCCGTGGTCGATGTCGAGTCGGGGTGGCCGGTGTCGAGGAAGTCGCCGTGGAGCCGCGGGCGCAAGGGGGCGCCGAGCTAGCATGGGCGCAAGGGTGTCGAAGTAGTGGTGCGCTGGGAAGAAGATGTTGTTGACGACGCATCGCGACGGGTTTGCCAAGCACGGGGACACATCATGGATGAAGGCACGCACCGGTGTTGCCAGCACCGGGCATGCGTAGACGGACGAAGACGAAGTTGACGAAGCGCCGACCAGGCTTGCCAGGCCCGGGGACACGTCGTGGATGAAGGCACGCATCAGTGTTGCCAGCACCGGGCATGCGTAGACGAGGGACCTGCACGAGCTGTACGCCATGTCGGAGAAGTCGGAGGGGCCAGCAGAGAAGAACTCGACGACAATTGCGGCGTCTATCGGCGCAGGGCCGATGTCACCAACGGTGGTCGGAGTAGACGAAGTGGTTGGGGTAGATGACGGCGACGCTGGCGACGGGCTGGTGCTTGGACGAAGACGAAGGAGGTGGACGGGCGGCGGCGGCGGCTACGAAGGTAGCGGCGGCAGCGGCCAAAGAAGAGCGGCCGCGGCGGCCTAACGGCGGCGGTGGCGGCAGCTAGGTTAGGAGTGCGGCGGCGGTGCTCGAAGTAGGCGAAGAACCCTGACAGCGTGACGAAGACCGGTGCGGACGGTGGCGTTCCAGCACCAAGGGAGACGGCACGGCGCATACCACGGGAGGTCGACGCGTGGTGACGGCGACGTGGACCGTGGGCCGCGGCGCTATGGCCCGAAGGGGCGACACAGCAGCGGCAGGTGGGTCGGGGTGACGGCGGGAAGACCTCGGGGCGGCGCCGGGAACCGTGAGGCGGCGGCGGGGACCGCGTTCCGCAGTGCTAGAGCTCGAAGAGGTGGTGTAGCGGCGGCTCGCAGGTCGGTGCAACCGCGGGGACGGCCTCGGGCGGCAGCGGTGACCGCATGCCGCAGCTTTACAGCCCGAAGAGGCGGTATAGCGGAGGCTCACAGGTCGGGGCAGCCGCGTGGAGAACCACTAGCCGAGGGCGATGGCCCGTCGGGAGGCGGCGTGGACCGCGTGCCGCGACGTGATAACCCTAAGGGGTGACACGGAGGCGGCGGCGGCCACAGGGGTAGCCGGTGGGAGGATCTCGGGGCGGCAGCGTGGACCACGTTCCGCGACGCAACCGCCCGTAGGGGCATCGGCGGTTGCGGCGCATGAGTCGGGGCAGCCGACGGGAAGACCTCGGGCGGCAACGCAGCGGTCCATAGGGACGACGCGATGGCAACCTATGGCTCGATCAGCGGTAGGCGCGTGCTCGGGGACGTGCTTGGCGAAGACAGGCGCGTGATCGGTTGATCAGACCGACGGCGCCGCTATATGCGCCATGGCAGGGACGACGCGCAGATCGGAGTCGATGGCGACGTTGTCGGTGATGTCCCGGGCGATGACGACGAAGACAGACCGGTGATGGAGACCGCGCGGATGAGCGGCCGGCAGCCACGCACGATGGCGTCCCTTGGGCGGCGCGTCCAGCCTTGCCGCGCGGTTGATGACGAAGCAGCCGGTGAAATCGACGCCGATGTTGGATTAGAGGCGCGGGGGTCGACGGCGGCGGCGGGCGACGCAAACCGGATCACATAGACCGGAAAACCAAAAAGTAGACGCCGATCAAAGTGACCGGCGAGAGAGAGAAAACCCGGATCAAAGGATCGGGGAAAAGACTCTCTAGGGCAGCCGGTCGACACGACCGGCGGACGAACCCTAGGTACGGGCAGCGCGGCCCCCGGCGGCGGTCATGGAGGCCGACCGCCCCGGGGGCGGCGCGTGGGTGCGAAAGCGGCGGCGGCTAGGGTTTGGATCGTGATTAGTCTGATACCATGTTAGAAGGGAGAGAGAGGAATTGTTGCAGAATATGATGGATGTATTATTGAGCCTCGAGGGCGAGTATATATTGAGTACAAGACTTGGAGGGCAATACGCCTCTCCTAGAGATAAGGTAGGAATCCTAAACTACCAAATACATGTAACCCAAATATATCTCTAACAGAATCGTGCTGTCTGGACTGTAGAAGCCATACAACACGGTTTTGTATTGGTCCGTAAGACGGGTCGGGCGTACTTTCTCTCACAAATCGAAGACAAATGGGGGGAGGGGGGGTGTTACGGGCGTCCGGACAACAACCATACCCGCTCCTGACCACCCTGGCCCACCTAAACCCTTTCTCCCTCGCCCACGCGCGTTCCCTCTCCACGCCAGTTGACCGCAATCATGCCGCTCCATATTGAAGCCGGCCCAGAGCGGACGCGACCTCTCACTGCCTCCACCATTGAAGCGGTACACCGGCCGAGAGCGCCGCCCGCGACGCGTCTATGGTGTCCCTGCCTATTCAATGCCAGCTGTGCATCCGACGCGCTGCCGACAAACTATCTAGCGGCCCGGTGGGATGACGACAACACGAGCGCCACCATTGCCATTGTTGACCTCACGTCCACCGGCGATGGACAAGGCGCATACTCCTCTGAGGATGAGTAGGACATGGGAGGTGGCAGAGCCTTGTGTCCCATGTGGGCCCATCTGTATCCCGTGTTTTACCCTTCCTCGCCGGAGAACGCAGCTTCACTTAATCGGTCTTATCGCCCATGGTCATGAAGACGGCAGATAGAGGACAACAAGGGCTTTGATGCCGGCCGCCGCCGCCATAGCATAGGTTTAGGGTCGTGTCATTTTCTTCTTCTAAATGTTCGAAATCTAATGCGAATCCACCATGTTTGCACGAATGTCGTCCGATTTGTATGAAATATGGCTGTATTTGCATGAATTTCATCCGGTTTGTTGAAAAAATGTTTGAAATATATGTGGTCAGCGTTGGATAGCGGCCACACGCATCCATATTCGTGGATTGGTCCCTCTCTGTCCACAAACAGATGTGGGAGAAAATTTGCGGGTCGCAGTTGAAGACTTGATGAAGTGTGCTTTTGACTTGAGGTCAACCCCGGCCGAGTGATTTAGATAATTGTTTAAATGTTTGGTTGAAAAAATTTCAGAAACCTGACAAAAGACTCATCTTAGTTGGGATTTCTGCTATATTTTGGTCCATTTGAAATCAAAACGAATTCATGATTCCATGATCCTTGTGAGATTAATGTGCAACTGGATCGTCGATTAGTCTATTTTGCAGATAAAAAATCCAGAACAAAAGTTGCTGATGCTCGGGGGCAAAACTAATCGAGCCGATGGCAAGTGAGATCTATTTTACGTCGCAGGTATGCAGAGCGGGGTTACAAAAACCAGAAAACTGAAGCTACGGGTGATCTTTCCTTCGTCTTCCAGATCAAGACAAGTGGTGACGTGGGCTGCCTGTGATCTTCTGTTTTGTTTTGTCTTCCTTCAGGGTTTATGTCATGTGTCTCTGCTTTTATCGTTCAGAAAAATTTGCTGCTACTAGTTCGTGGGTTGCATCCCGTCAGTGTGGAGTCTTGTTTGTATTTTCTGGACTTCTTGAACCTGTTTACCAGTGGTAGGTTGGGGTATTCTCAGATTCTCCAAGGTCTAACAGATGGCTTCATCCATGGATCTCGATCAGATCCTGATGTGTGGCTCATTCCTGTCGGCCCTACTGGCTGCCTATAGTCCAGTGGCGATGCCTCCAATGGCTGCTGCCACAAAGCCCCGGGTGGCTCGCGCCTCCCTGGACGCCAACTCCTACTGATCTTCCATGGAGCCAGTCAAAAAGAATTATTTGCCGTGGTTAGCCACAACCGGCTGACATCTCTTTATATTGATTAGATCAACTTGTATAATAAGGAAATACAATGGGTATACAACACGTACACGCATATATATAAAATACAACTCTAACCCCCCCCCCCCCCCCCCCCCCATCTAAACCGTCGTGAACAAGGTTGAGATTGGAACTAAAACAACGAAGTGTGAGCTGAGAAGTAGGCTTCGTGAATACGTCAACCAACTGACCGCCAGTGGAGATGAACCGAACATCAAGGGCAGCCAAAGCAACCCGCTCACGCACAAAGTGAAAATCAAGCTCGATATGCTTCGTGAGGGCATGAAAAACTGGATTGGCAGATAAGTATGTGGTGCCAACATTGTCACACCACAACACCGGAGGGCGAGAAAGAAACACACCAAGCTCCTTCAACACCGACTGTATCCATATAGCCTCAGCGGTACCATTAGCCAAAGCCTTGTATTCTGCCTCCGTGCTAGAACGAGAAATTGTAGGTTGCTTGCGAGAACTCCAAGAGACGAGGTTGGAGCCAAGAAAAATAGCAAAAACCGCCCGTAGACCGACGATCATCAGGGCAGCCCGCCCAATCTGTTGGGGAATGTAGCAGAAATTCAAAATTTTCTACGCATCACCAAGATCAATCTATGGAGTAATCTAGCAACGAGGGGAAGGGGAGTGCATCTACATACCCTTGTAGATCGCTAAGCGGAAGCGTTACAAGAATGCGGATGAAGGAGTCGTACTCGTAGCGATTCAGATCGCGGTTGATTCCGATCTAAGCGCCGAACAACGGCGCCTCCGTGTTCAACACACGTGCAGCCCGGTGACATCTCCCATGCCTTGATCCAGCAAGGAGAGAGGGAGAGGTTGGGGAAGACTCCGTCCAGCAGCAGCATGACGGTGTGGTGATGGTGGAGGAGCGCGGTACTCCAGCAGGGCTTCGCCAAGCACTACGAGAGACGAGGAGGGAGAGAGGTAGGGCTGCACCTTGGGAGAGAGAAACTCATGTGTTGGGCAGCCCCAAAACATACACTATATATAGGGGGAAGGGAGAGGGGGAGGCGACCTAGGGTTCCCCTAGGGGGGCGGCGGCCAGGGCAGATGGGATCTCCCCTTTGGGTGACTTGGCCCCCAAGCCAGGAGGTGGGAACCCTAGATGGGGCGCCCCAAACCCCGTGGTCACGTGGGAATAGGTGAGGGGGCGCACAACCCCTTAGTGGGCTGGTTTGCCCCCTCCCCTTGGCCCGTGAAGCCCCCCCAACACTTACCGGGGCTCCCGAAACACCTTTCGGTCATGCTTGTCATCACCCGGTACCTCCGGAACACTTCCGGACTCCAAAACCCTTCGTCCAATATATCAATCTTCACCTCCGGACCATTCCGGGACTCCTCGTGACGTTCGGGATCTCATTCGAGACTCCGAACAACATTCGGTAACCGCGTACATACCTTCCCTATAACCCTAGCGTCATCGAACCTTAAGTGTGTAGACCCTACGGGTTCGGGAACCATGCAGACATGACCGAGACAACTTTCCGGCCAATAACCAACAGCTGGATCTGGATACCCATGTTGGATCCCACATGTTCCACGATGATCTCATCGGATGAACCACGATGTCAAGGATTCAATCAATCCCGTATACAATTCCCTTTGTCTACCGGTATAGTACTTGCCCGAGATTCGATCGTCGGTATCCCGATACCTTGTTCAATCTCGTTACCGGCAAGTCTCTTTACTCGTTCCGTAACACATCATCCCGCGATCAACTCCTTGATCACATTGTGCACATTATGATGATGTCCTACCGAGTGGGCCCAGAGATACCTCTCCGTCACACGGAGTGACAAATCCCAGTCTCGATTCGTGCCAACCCAACAGACACTTTCGGAGATACCCGTAGTGCACCTTTATAGCCACCCAGTTACGTTGTGACGTTTGGTACACCCAAAGCATTCCTACGGTATCCGGGAGTTGCACAATCTCATGGTCTAAGGAAAAGATACTTGACATTTAGAAAAGCTTTAGCATACGAACTACACGATCTTGTGCTAGGCTTAGGATTGGGTCTTGTCCATCACATCATTCTCCTAATGATGTGATCCCGTTATCAATGACATCCAATGTCCATGGTCAGGAAACCATGACCATCTGTTGATCAACGAGCTAGTCAACTAGAGGCTCACTAGGGACATGTTGTGGTCTATGTATTCACACATGTATTGCGGTTTCCGGTCAATACAATTATAGCATGAATAATAGACAATTATCATGAACAAGGAAATACAATAATAACCATTTTATTATTGCCTCTAGGGCATATTTCCAACAGTCTCCCACTTGCACTAGAGTCAATAATCTAGTTCACATCACTATGTGATTGTAATGAATCGACACCCATGGGGTTTGATCATATCTCGCTTGTGAGAGAGGTTATTAGTCAACGGATCTGAACCTTTCAGATCCGTGTGTGCTTTGCAAATCTCTATGTCATCTCCTAGATGCAGCTACCACGCTCTATTTGGAGCTATTCCAAATAACTGTTCTACTATACGAATCCGGTTTACTACTCAGAATAATCCGGATTAGTGTCAAAGTTTGCATCGGCGTAACCCTTTACGACGAACTCTTTTACCACCTCCATAATCGAGAAAATTCCTTAGTCCACTAGTTACTAAGGATAAGTTTGACCGCTGTCCTGTGATCCATTCCTGGATCACTCTTGTACCCCTTGACTGACTCATGGCAAGGCACACTTCCGGTGCGGTACACAGCATAGCATACTATAGAGCCTACGTCTGAAGCATAGGGGACGACCTTCGTCCTTTCTCTCTCTTCTGCCGTGGTCATGTCTTGAGTCTTACTCAATACTCACACCATATAACACAGCCAAGAACTCCTTCTTTGCTGATCTATTTTGAACTCCTTCAAAATCTTGTCACGGTATGTATTCATTTGAAAGTACTATTAAGCGTTTTGATCTATCCTTATAGATCTTGATGCTCAATGTTCAAGTAGCTTAATCCAGGTTTTCCATTGAAAAACACTTTTCAAATAACCCTATATGCTTTCCAGAAATTCTACATCATTTCCGATCAACAATATGTCAACAACATATACTCATCAGAAATGCTATAGTGCTCCCACTCACTTCTTTGGAAATACAAGTTTCTCATAAACTTTGTATAAACCCAAAATCTTTGATCATCTCATCAAAGCGTATATTCCAACTCCGAGATGCTTACTCCAGTCCTTAGAAGGATTGCTGGAGCTTTGCACACTTGTTAGCATCTTTCAGGATTGACAAAACCTTCTAGTTGTATCACATACAATCTTTCCTCAAGAATATCGTCGAGGAAACAATGTTTTGACATTCTATCTGCAAGATTTCATAAATCATGCAGTAATTGCTAATATAATTCCAACAGACTCTTAGCGTTGCTACGAGTGAGAAAGTCTCATCGTAGTCAACTCCTTGAACTTGTCGGAAAACATCTTAACGACAAGTCGAGCTTTCTTAATGGTGATACTTACCATCATTGTCCGTCTTCCTTTTGAAATCCATCTGTACCCAACAGCCTTACGGCCATCAAGTAGTTCTTCCAAAGCCTACACTTTGTTTTCATACATGGATCCTCTCTCGGATTTTATGGCCTCGAGCCATTCGTCGGAATCTGGGCCCACCATCACTTCTCCATAGCTCGTAGGTTCATTTTTATCTAGCAACATGACCTTCAAGACATGATTATTGTACCACTCTGAAGTAGTACGCATCCTTGTCACCCTACGAGGTTCAGTAGTGACTTGATCCGAAGCTTCATGATCACTATCATAAGCTTCTACTTCAATTGGTGTAGGCGCCACAGGAACAACTTCCTGTGCCCTGCTACACACTAGTTGTAGTGACGGTTCAATAACCATATCAAGTCTCCACCATCCTCCCACTCAATTCTTTCGAGAGAAACTTTTCCTCGAGAAAGGACTCGTTTCTAGAAACAATCACTTTGCTTCCGGATCTGAAATAGGAGGTATACCCAACTGTTTTGGGTGTCCTATGAAGATGTATTTATCCGCTTTGGGTTCGAGCTTATCACGATGAAACTTTTTCACATAAGCATCGCAGCCCCAAACTTTTAAGAAATGACAGCTTAGGTTTCTCTAAACCATAGTTCACACGGTGTCATCTCAATGGAATTACATGGTGCCCTATTTAAAGTGAATGTGGTTGTCTCTAATGCCTAACCCATAAATGATAGTGGTAATTCGATAAGAGACATCATCGTATGCCCCATATCCAATAGGGTGCATCTATGATGTTCAGATACACCATCACACTATGGTGTTCCAGGCGGTGTTAGTTTTGAAACAATTTTCACAATGTCTTAATTGTGTACCAAACTCGCAACTCAGATATTCATCTCTATGATCATATCATAGACATTTTATCCTCTTGTCATGAAGATCTTCAACTTCACTCTGAAATTACTTGAACCTTTCAATAATTCAAACTTGTGTTTTATCACGTAAATATACTCAGCATCTACTCAAATCATGTGTGAAGTAAGAACATAACGATATCCACTGCGTGTCCCAGCACTCATTGGAGTGCACACATCAAAATGTATTACTTCCAACAAGTTGCTTTCTTGTTCCATCTTACTGAAAACGAGGCTTTTCAGTCATCTTGCCCATGTGGTATGATTTGCATGTCTCAAGTGATTCAAAATCAAGTGAGTCCAAACAATCCATCTGCATGGAGTTTCTTCATGCGTACATACCAATAGACATGGTTCGCATGTCTCAAACTTTTCAAAAAACGAGTGAGTCCAAAGATCCATCAACATGGAGCTTCTTCATGCATTTTATACCAATATGACTCAAATGTCAGTGCCACAAGTATGTGGTATTATCATTACTATCTTATATCTTTTGGCATGAACATGTGTATCACTACGATCGAGATTCAATAAACCATTCATTTTAGGTGTAAGACCATTGAAGGTATTATTCAAATAAACAGAGTAACCATTATTCTCCTTAAATGAATGACCGTATTGCGATAGACATAATCCAATCATGTCTATGCTCAACGCAAACACCAAATAACAATTATTTAGGTTTATCACCAATCTCAATGGTAGAGGGAGTATGCGATGCTTGATCTCATCAAGCTTGGAAACACTTCCAACACATATCGTCATCTCACCTTTAGCTAGTCTCCGTTTATTCCGTAGCTCTTTTATTTAGAGTTACTAACACTTAGCAACCAAATCAGTATCTTAATACCCTGGTGCTACTAGGAGTACTGGTAAAGTACACATTTAATTCAATGTATATCCAATATACTTCTGTCAACCTTGCCAGCCTTCTCATCTACCAAGTATCTAGGGTAGTTCTGCTTCAGTGACCGTTCCCTCATTACAGAAGCACTTAGTCTCGGGTTTGGGTTCAACCCTGGGTTTCTTCACTGGAGCAGCAACTGATTTTCCGTTTCATGAAGTACCGCTTCTTGCCCTTGCCCTTCTTGAAACTAGTGGTTTCCCTAACCATCAACAATTGATGCTCCTTCTTGATTTCTACTTTTGCGGTGTCAAACATCGTGAATATTTCAAGGATCATCATATATATCCCTGATATGTTATAGTTCATCACGGAGCTCTAGTAGCTTGGTGGCAATGTCTTTGGAGAAACATCACTATCTCATCTGAAAGATTAACTCCCACTCGATTCAAGTGATTGTTGTACTCAGACAATCTGAGCACAAGCTCAACGATTGAGCTTTTCTCCCTTAGTTTGCAGGCTAAGAAACTCGTCGGAGGTCTTATACCTCTTGACGTGGGCACGAGCCTGAAATCCCAATTTTAGCCCTCGAAACATCTCATATGTTTCGCGACATTTCGAAATCGTCTTCGATGCCTCAATTCTAAACCGTTTTCCATTACTGAACTATCACGTAGTTATCAAAACGTGTATGTTAGATGTTCGCAACATCCACAGACGACGTTCAGGTTCAGCACACCAAGCGGTGCATTAAGGACATAAGCCTTCTACGCAGCAATGAGGACAATCCTCAGTTTACGGACCCAGTCCGCATAATTGCTACTATCAACTTTCAACTAAATTTTCTCTAGGAACATATCTGAAATAGTAGAACTAAAGCGCGAGCTACGACATAATTTGCAAAAACCTTTTGACTATGTTCAGGATAATTAAGTTCATCTAATGAACTCCCACTCAGATAGACATCCCTCTAGTCATCTAAGTGATACATGATCCGAGTCAACTAGGCCGTGTCCGATCATCACGTGAGACGGACTAGTCATCATAGGTGAACATCTTCATGTTGATCGTATCCACTATACGACTCATGTTCGACCTTTCGGTCTCTTGTGTTCCGAGGCCATGTCTGTACACACTAGGCTCGTCAAGTCAACCTAAGTGTTTCGCGTGTGTAAATCTGGCTTACACCCGTTGTATGTGAATGTTAGAATCTATCACACCCGATCATCACGTGGTGCTTCGAAACAACAAACTTTCGCAATGGTGCACAGTTAGGGGGAACACTTTCTTGAAATTATTATGAGGGATCATCTTATTTACTACCGTCGTTCTAAGCAAATAAGATGCATAAACATGATAAACATCACATGCAATCAAAAAGTGACATGATATGGCCAATATCATTTTGCTCCTTCTGATCTCCATCTTCGGGGCTCCACGATCATCATCGTCACCGGCATGACACCATGATCTCCATCATCGTGTCTCCATGAAGTTGTCTCGCCAACTATTACTTCTACTACTATGGCTAACGGTTTAGCAATGAAGTAAAGTAATTACATGGCGTTATTCAGTGACACGCAGGTCATACAATAAATAAAGACAACTCCTATGGCTCCTGCCGGTTGTCATACTCATCGACATGCAAGTCGTGATTCCTATTACAAGAACATGATCAATCTCATACATCACATATCATTCATCACATTCTTTTGGCCATATCACATCACATAGCATACCCTGCAAAAACAAGTTAGACGTCCTCTAATTGTTGTTTGCATGTTTTACGTGGCTGCTATTGGTTTCTAGCAAGAACGTTTCTTACCTACGCAAAAGCCACAATGTGATATGCCAATTTCTATTTACCCTTCATAAGGACCCTTTTCATTGAATCCGATCCGACTAATGTGGGAGAGACTGGCACCCGCTAGCCACCTTATGCAACAAGTGCATGTCAGTCGGTGGAACCTGTCTCACGTAAGTGTACATATAAGGTCGGTCCAGGCCGCTTCATCGAACAATACCGTCGAAACAAGATAGGACTAGTAACGGTAAGCATATTGAACAAAATCAACGCCCACAACAACTTGTGTTCTACTCGTGCATAGAATCTACGCAATAGACCTAGCTCATGATGCCTCTGTTGGGGAACGTAGCAGAAATTCAAAATTTTCTATGCATCACCAAGATCAATTATGGAGTAATCTAGCAACAAGGGGAAGGGGAGTGCATCTACATACCCTTGTAGATCGCTAAGCGGAAGCGTTACAAGAACGCGGATGAAGGAGTCGTACTCGTAGCGATTCAGATCCCGGTTGATTCCGATCTAAGCGCCGAACAACGGTGCCTCCGCGTTCAACACACGTGCAGCGCGGTGACGTCTCCCATGCCTTGATCCAGCAAGGAGAGAGGGAGAGGTTGGGGAAGACTCCGTCCAGCAGCAGCACGATGGCGTGGTGGTGGTGTAGGAGCGCGGTACTCTAGCAGGGCTTCGCCAAGCACTACGAGAGACGAGGAGGGAGAGAGGTAGGGCTGCACCTTGGGAGAGAGAAACTCATGTGTTGGGCAACCCGAAAACCTCCACTATATATAGGGGGAAGGGAGAGGGGGAGGCGCTCTAGGGTTTCCCCTAGGGGGGCGGCGGCCAGGGCAGATGGGATCTCCCCTTTGGGTGACTTGGCCCCCAAGCCAGGAGGTGGGAACCCTAGATGGGGCGCCCCAAACCCCCTGGTCACGTGGGAATAGGTGAGGGGGGCGCACAACCCTTAGTGGGCTGGTTTGCCCCTCCCCTTGGCCCATGAAGCCCCCCCAACACTTGCCGGGGCTCCCGAAACACCTTTCGGTCATGCTTGTCATCACCCGGTACCTCCGGAACACTTCCGGACTCCAAAACCCTTCGTCCAATATATCAATCTTCACCTCCGGACCATTCGGGGACTCCTCGTGATGTCCGGGATCTCATCCGGGACTCCGAACAACATTTGGTAACCACGTACATACCTTCCCTATAACCCTAGCGTCATCGAACCTTAAGTGTGTACACCCTACGGGTTCGGGAACCATGCAGACATGACCGAGACAACTTTTCGGCCAATAACTAATAGCGGGATCTGGATACCCATGTTGGCTCCCACATGTTCCATGATGATCTCATCGGATGAACCACGATGTCAAGGATTCTATCAATCCCGTATACAATTCCCTTTGTCTACCGGTATAGTACTTGCCCGAGATTCGATCGTCGGTATCCCGATACCTTGTTCAATCTCATTACCGGCAAGTCTCTTTACTCGTTCCGTAACACATCATCCCGCGATCAACTCCTTGATCACATTGTGCACATTATGATGATGTCTTACCGAGTGGGCCCAGAGATACCTCTCCGTCACACGGAGTGACAAATCCCAGTGTCGATTCGTGCCAACCCAACAGACACTTTTGGAGATACCCGCAGTGCACCTTTATAGCCACCCAGTTACGTTGTGACGTTTGGTACACCCAAAGCATTCCTATGGTATCCAGGAGTTGCACAATCTCATGGTCTAAGGAAAAGATACTTGACATTTTACAAAAGCTTTAGCATACGAACTACACGATCTTGTGCTAGGCTTAGGATTGGGTCTTGTCCATCACATCGTTCTCCTAATGATGTGATCCCGTTATCAATGACATCCAATGTCCATGGTCAGGAAACCATGACCATCTGTTGATCAACGAGCTAGTCAACTAGAGGCTCACTAGGGACATGTTGTGGTCTGTGTATTCACACATGTATTGCGGTCTCCAGTCAATACAATTATAGCATGAATAATAGACAATTATCATGAACAAGGAAATACAATAATAACCATTTTATTATTGCCTCTAGGGCATATTTCCAACACAACCGACATCAGTGAAAATACTCAGTCCCATAGAAGGGGAGCGTTGGAAATGCAAGCCAGTAGACACAGTACCTCGGATATAGGGAAGAATTCGCTTCACTGCCTCATAGTGAGCGGTAGTAGGCTGCGACAAGTATTGGCACACCTTGTTAACAGCAAAGGACAAGTCGGGACGTGTCAGAGTGAGGTACTGGAGACCCCCCAACAAGACTCCTGTACTTGAAAACATCCTCAGAGCTCAATTGCTGGCCTTGATCTCGAGACATTTTGTCGGAAGTAGACATGGGAGTAGTAACACACCGACATTGCTCCATGTTGGCCCGGTGCAAGAGATCAAGAGCATATTTGTGTTGCGACAAGACCAGACCCTCAGAATTATAAGTGGCCTCAATACCAAGAAAATACTCCAGGCGCCCAAGGTCTTTGACAGGAAAAGAACCAGAAAGAGTTGTAACCAGTTTCTCAACAGCAGCCGAAGAGGACCCAGCCAAAACAATATCGTCAACATAGACAAGCATATATATAATAACCCATGATGATACAAAATGAACAGAGAGGTATCGGCCTTGCTAGCAACAAAACCAAGCTGATGAAGCTTGTCACTCAAACGGGCATACCAGGCACGAGGCGACTGTTTGAGACCATAGAGAGCACGCTGCAGCTTGCAAACATGTCGAGGGTACCGTGAATCCTCAAAACCAGGGGGCTGCTGCATATACACTTCCTCAGACAGAAAACCATGAAGGAAGGCATTACTCACATCAATCTGATGAAGGCACCAACCACGAGAGACAACAAGAGCAAGCACTAGGCAAACGGTGACTGGTTTGACCACATGACTGAAAGTATCATGATAATCTATACCGTACTGCTGTGTGAAGCCTCGAATCACAAGTCGTACCTTGTATTTATCAACAGAACCATCGGGATGGAACTTCGTCTTGAAGATCCATTTGCTACCAACAATGTTAGTGCTAGGTGGATGGGGTACCAATATCCACGTTTTGTTAGCCTGAAGTGCCTCGAACTCAGCCTCCATAGCAGGACGCCAAGCTGGCTCAGAGAGAGCAGTACGATGAGATGCATGCTCCACCATAAACGCACGGCGACGATAGGGATCATATTGAACTGTGCCATCCCGAAACACCTTGAGACGAGAGATATCATTGCGCCGTCGCGTCACGATGACCCGAGCCGGTTCAGCAGTAGGAGGCACTAGAGGCGGCGACGCTGGTGGTATAGAAGACGTCGACAAGGGCGAAGAAGCAGCCTCGTCACGGGCCAGAGAGAGGCCAGGCAAAGAAGCCCCGTCAGGAGCCGGCGAGGCAGATGACCGTGCTGGCGACGGAGAGCGAGACCGCGGGCCGTGGTCGACCACCGGGACCTGCGAATCGGCCTGGGCGGGGTCGACACCAGAAGCGGCACGAGAAGCCGACCCGGGCGAGCGGGGCGTGCCTGCATGCGACCCGGGCCCAGGCGTGACAGCCAAGGCATGTAGAGGCGGTGTCGATCCGGGAGCAGCCTGCGTGCCTGTATGCAAGCGGGCCCCTGGCATGCCACCCGAGGCATGCAGAGCAGAGGCCGTCCTAGGCGAACGGGTCGTGCCTGCATGAGAGGCGGGCCCAAGCGGGCTGCCCGAGACATGCAGAGGCGGTGGCGCTGATGGAGCAGGGACATTGAGCGGCGAAGTTGACGTCGCAGGGACCTGCACAGGAGAACTAACAACAACACCAGGTGCATTAGCCGGTAACAAGGTAATGTCATAATTACGCGTGTCGGTACTCTGAGTAACTGGCTCATCTGACGGAAATGACACGAGAAGGAGTTGGGATACATCAACAGTGGCACTGGGAGTGGCATAGAGAAACACCATCTTGTCGAACACGACGCCACGAGAGATGTAAATATGACCGGTGGTGCGATCAAGGCACTTGTAGCCTTTATGTATGGGACTATAACCAAGAAACACACACATCCTAGAGCGAAACTCGAGTTTACGTGAATTGTACTTACGCAAACTAGGCCAACACGCACAACCAAAAGTGTGGAGAAATGAATACTCGGGAAGCATGTTGAGGAGGCGAAACACGGGTGTGGCATTGTTGATAACAGGCATAGGCATCCTATTGATGAGGTAGTGATATGTCTCCAACGTATCTATAATTTTTAATTGCTCCATGCTACTTTATCCACTGTTTTGGACTATATTGGGCTTTATTTTCCACTTTTATATTACTTTTGGGACTAACCTATTAACCGGAGGCCCATCCCAGAATTGCTGTTTTTTGCCTTTTTCAGTATTTTGAAGAAACAGAATATCAAACGGAGTCCAAACGGAATGAAACCTTCGGGATCGTGATTTTCCAACCGAACGTGATCCAGGAGACTTGGACCCTACTCCAAGAAGTTTCCGAGGAGGTCACGAGGGTGGAGGGCGCCCCCCTGGGCCCGCCCCTACCTCGTGGCCCTCTCGGAGCTCCACCGACGTACTCCTTCCTCCTATATATACCTACGTATCCCTGAACGATCAGAAAAAGGAGCCAAAAACCTAATTCCACCAGCACAACCTTCTGTATCCATGAGATCCCATCTTGGGGCATGTTCCGGAGCTTCGCCGGAGGGGGCATCCACCACGGAGGGCTTCTACATCATCACCACAGCCCCTCCGATGAAGTGTGAGTAGTTTACTTCAGACCTTCGGGTCCATAGCTAGTAGCTAGATGGCTTCTTCTCTCTTTTTGGATCTCAATACAATGTTCTCCCCCTCTCTCATGGAGATCTATTCGATGTAATCTTCTTTTTGCGGTGTGTTTGTTGAGACCGATGAATTGTGGGTTTATGATCCAGTATTATCTATGGAAAATATTTGATTCTTCTCTGAATTTTTTATGTATGATTGAGTTATCTTTGCAAGTCTCTTCGAATTATCTTTTTGGTTTGGCCAACTAGATTGGTAGTTCTTGCAATGGGAGAAGTGCTTAGCTTTGGGTTCAATATTTTGGTGTCCTTACTTAGTGATAGAAAGAGTTGCAAGACACGTATTGTATTGTTGCCATCGAGGATAACAAGATGGTTTTTTTTATCATATTGCATGAATTTATCCCTCTACATCATGTCATCTTGCTTACGGCGTTACTCTGTTTTTACTTAATACTCTAGATGCATGCTGGATAGCGGTCGATGAGTGGAGTAATAGTAGTAGATGCAGAATCGTTTCGATCTACTTGTTTTGGACGTGATGCCTATATACATGATCATCGCCTAGATATACTCATAATTATGCTCAATTCTGTCAAGTGCTCAACAATAATTTGTTCACCCACCGTAGAATACTTATGCTCTTGAGAGAAGCCACTAGTGAAACCTATGGCCCCCTGGTCTATTCTCATCATATCAATCTATATCACTTTATTTACTTGCTTTGTTTTACTTTGCCTTTTACTTTTTACTTTACATCTATCTATCAAAAATACCAAAAATATTATCTCTATCAGATCTCACTCTCGTAAGTGACCGTGAAGGGATTGACAACCCCTAAGCGTTGGTTGCGAGTTGCTATCGTTTTGTGTAGGTACGAGGGACTTGTGCGTGGTCTCCTACTGGATTGATACCTTGGTTCTCAAAAACTGAGGGAAATAATTACGCTACTTTACTACATCATCATCTCCTCTTCGGGGAAATCCAATGCAGTGCTCAAGAGGTAGCAAGAAGAATTTCTGCGCCGTTGACGGGGAGGCTCACGCAAGCAAGTCAACCATACCAAGTACCCATCGCAATCCCTATCTCTCGCATTACATTATTTGCCATTTGCCTCTCGTTTGCCTCTCCCCCACTTCACCCTTGCCGTTTTATTTGCCCTCTCTTTCCCAATCTCCTCCTCTCTTTTCCGTTTGCCTTTTTCCCGTTGCCTTTCTGTTTGCTTGTGTGTTGGATTACTTGTTGCCATGGCACAAGATAATACCAAATTGTGTGATTTCTCGAATACCAATAATAATGATTTCCTTAGTACTTCGATTGCTCCTCTTAATAATGATGAGTCTTGTGAAATCAATACCGCTTTTGTTGAATCTTGTTATGAAAGATCAATTCGCCGGCCTTCCTAGTGAAGATGCCGCTACTCATCTAAACAATTTTGTTGATTTGTGTGATACACAAAAGAAGAAAGATACAGATAACAATATTGTCAAATTGAAGTTATTTCTGTTTTCACTTAGAGATCGTGCTAAAGTTTGGTTTTCATCTTTGCCTGAAAATAGTATTGATTCTTGGAACAAGTGCAAAGATGCTTTTATCTCTAAGTATTTTCCTCCCGCTAAGATTATCACTCTTAGGAACGATATCATGAATTTTAAACAACTTGATCATGAGCATGTTTCCCAATCTTGGGAAAGAATGAAATTAATGCTTCGCACTTGCCCTACTCATGGTTTGAATTTATGGATGATCATACACAAATTTTATGCCAGATTGAATTTTGCTTCTAGCAATCTTTTAGTTTCGACCGCGGGAGGCACTTTTATGGAAATTACGTTAGGGGATGCTACCAAATTGCTTGATAGTATTATGGCTAATTATTCTCAATGGCACACCGAAATATCTTCTAGTAAAAAGGTGCATGCTTTAGAAGAAATCAATGTTTTGAGTGAGAAGATGGATGAACTTATGAAGATGTTTGCGCCTAAAAATATTCCTCTTGATCCCAATTATATGCCTTTATCTACCTTGCTTGAGAATAATAATGAATCTATGGATGTGAATTTCGTTGGTAGGAATAGTTTTGGAAACAACGCTTATAGAGGGAATTTTAATCCTAGGCCTTATCCTAGTAATCCTTCTAATAATTATGGAAATTCCTACAATAACTCTTATGGAAATTTTAAGATGCCCTCTGAATTTGAGAGTAGTGTTAAAGAGTTTATGAATTCACAAAAGAATTTTAATGCTTTGCTTGAAGAAAATTCCTTAAAGTTGATGATTTGGCTAGGAACGTTGATAGAATTTCTCTTGAAATTGATTCTTTAAAGCTTAGATCTATTCCTCCTAAGCATGATATCAATGAGTCTCTCAAAGCAATGAGAATTTTCATTGATGAGTGCAAGGAAAGAACCGCTAGGATGCGTGCTTCCAAAGATGCCTTTATTAAAGCGTGTTCTTCCAATCCCTATGAAAATCAAGATGAAGATCTAAAAGTTATTGACGTGTCCCCCATTAAATCTTTGTTTTGCAATATGAATCTTGATGAATCTGAAGATTATCTTCCTTTACCTAGAAGGCGTTCTAAGAATTTGGAGTTTCTAGATCTTAATGATGAAATTGATGAAAGTGGGATTGAAATAAATAAAAACCGTGATGTTGCTAAACCCACTATTTTGGATCTCAAGGAATTTAATTATGAAAATTGCTCTTTGATTGGTTGTATTTCCTTGTTGCAATCCGTGCTAGATTCTCCTCATGCTTATAGTCAAAATAAGGCCTTTACCGAAGATATTGTTGATGCTTTGATGCAATCTTATGAAGAAAAACTTGAGTTGAAAGTTTCTATCCCTAGAAAACTCTATGATGAGTGTGAACCTACTATTAAAATTAAAATTAAAGATTTTGAGTTTTATGCTTTGTGTGATTTGGGTGCTAGTGTCTCTACTATCCCCAAAACTTTATGTGATTTGCTAGATTTCCGTGATTTTGATGATTGCTCCCTAAACTTGCATCTTGTGGATTACACTATTAAAAAGCCTATGGGAAGAATTAATGATGTTCTTATTGTTGCAAATAGGAATTATGTGCCCGTAGATTTTATAGTTCTTGATACAGATTGCAATCCTTCATGTCCTATAATTCTTGGTAGACCTTTCCTTAGAACGATTGGTGCAATTATTGATATGAAGGAAGGGAATATTAGATTCCAATTTCCCTTAAAGAAGGGTATGGAACACGTACCTAGAAAGAAAATAAAATTACCATATGAATCTATCATGAGAGCCACTTATGGATTGCCTACCAAAGATGGCAATACCTAGATCTATCCTTGCTTTTATGCCTAGCTAGGGGCGTTAAACGACAGCGCTTGTTGGGAGGCAACCCAATTTTATTTTCTGTTTTTTGTTTTTGCTTATGTTTAGTAATAAATAATCCATCTACCTTCTGTTTGGATGTGGTTTTATGTTTTAATTAGTGTTTGTGCCAAGTAATTGTCCAACCGAATTTAATTATGAGAAATCACAAGAACGTGCTGTTGCGTTGATTATTTTTGCTGCTGATCAATAAACAAATTGTCCAGGACTTAATATTTTGGTAGAATTTTTAGAGTTTCAGAAGTTTGCGTTAGTTACAGATTGCTACAGACTGTTCTGTTTTTGACAGATTCTGTTTTTCGTGTGTTGTTTGCTTATTTTGATGAATCTATGGCTAGTAAATTAGTTTATAAACCATAGAGAAGTTGGAATACAGTAGGTTTAACACCAATATAAATAAAGAATGAGTTCATGATAGTACCTTGAACTAGTCTTTTGTTTTCTTTCTCTGACGGAGCTCATGAGATTTCTGTTGAGTTTTGTGTTGTGAAGTTTTCAAGTTTTGGGTGAATTCTTTTGATGGATTATGGAACAAGGAGTGGCAAGAGCCTAAGCTTGGGGATGCCCATGGCACCCCAAAGATAATCCAAGGACACCAAAAAGTCAAAGCTTGGGTATGCCCCGGAAGGCATCCCCTCTTTCGTCCACTTCCATCGGTAATTTACTTGGAGCTATATTTTTATTCACCAACATGATATGTGTTTTGCTTGGAGCGTCTTGTATTATTTGTGTCTTTGCTTGTTAGTTTACCACAATTATCCTTGCTGTACACACCTTTTGAGAGAGCCATACATGAATTGGAATTTGTTAGAATACTCTAGGTGCTTCACTTATATCTTTTGAGCTTGATAGTTTTGCTCATAGTGCTTCACTTATATCTTTTGAGCGTGATAATTTTTGCTCTGGTACTTCACTTAGATCTTTTAGAGCACGGTGGTGGATTTGTTTTAAAGAAACTATTTGATCTCTCATGCTTCACTTAGATTATTTTGAGAGTCTTTAATAGCATGATAATTTTCTTAATGTTAATATACTTGGTGTTCAAGATATGTGAAACTTTCTTTTGAGTGAATTGAATACTAACATAAGTTTGATGCTTGATAATTGTTTTGAGATATGGAGGTGATAATATCAAAGTCGTGCTAGTTGGGTGATTATGAATTTGAGAAATACTTGTGTTGAAGTTTGCAAGTCTCGTAGCATGCACGTATGGTTAAAGTTGTGTAACAAATTTGAAACATGAAGTGTACCAGGCTTGTGCATCCTTATGAGTGGCGGCCGGGGACGAGCGATGGTCTTTTCCTACCAATCTATCCCCCTAGGAGCATGCGCGTAGTACTTGATTTTTGATGACTTCTAAATTTTTGCAATAAGTATAGGAGTTCTTTTGACTAATGTTGAGTCCATGGATTATATGCACTCTCACCTTTCCATCTTTGCTAGCCTCTTCGGTACTGTGCATTGCCCTTCCTCACCTTGAGAGTTGGCGCAAACTTCGCCGGTGCATCCAAACCCCGTGATACGATACGCTCTATCACACATAAACCTCCTTATATCTTCCTCAAAACAGCCACCATACCTACCTATTGTGGCATTTCCATAGCCATTCCGAGATATATTGCCATGCAACTTCCATCATCATCATCATGACATACATTACTTTTGTCATATTTCCATTACATGATCATGTAGTTGACATCGTATTTGTGGCAAAGCCACCATGCATTATTTTTCATAAATGTCACTCTTGATTCATTGCACCATCCCGGTACACCGCCGGAGGCATTCATATAGAGTCATATCTTGTTCTAAGTTTCGAGTTGTAATCCTTGTGTTGTAATCAATAGAAGTGTGATGATCATCATTACTAGAGCATTGCCCAAATGAAAAAAAGAAAGATAAAGGCCAAAAAAAATAAAGGCCCAAAAAAAGGGCAATGTTACTATCTCTTTTTCCACACTTGTGCTTCAAAGTAGCACCTTGTTCTTCATGTAGCGAGTCTCATATATTGTGCTTCAAAGTAGCACCTTGTTCTTCATGTAGTGAGTCTCATAAGTTATCCTTTTTACACTAGTGGGAATTTTTCATTATAGAACTTGGCTTGTATATTCCTACGATGGGCTTCTTGAAATGCCCTAGGTCTTCATGAGCAACCAAGTTGGATGCACACCCACTAGTTTTCTTTTGTTGAGCATTCATAGCTCTAGTGCATCCGTTGCATGGCAATCCCTACTCATGTTGACATCAATTGATGGGCATCTCCATAGCCCGTTGATTAGCCTCGTCAACGTGAGATTTTCTCCTTTTTTGTCTTCTCCACACAATCCCCATCACCATATTCTATTCCACCCATAGTGCTATATCCATGGCTCACGCTCATGTATTGCGTGAAAGTTGAAAAAGTTTGAGATTATTTAAGTATGAAACAATTGCTTGGCTTGTCATCGGGGGTATAGAAGTTGGGAACATCTTTGTGTGACGAAAATGAAGCATAGCCTAACTATATGATTTTGTAGGTATGAACTTTCTTTTGCCATGTTATTTTGAGAAGACATGATTGCTTTGATTAGTATGCTAGAAGTATTATTATTTTTGTGTCAATATGAACTTTTGTCTTGAATCTTTCGGATCTGAATATTCATACCACAATTAGGAAGATTTACATTGAAATTATGCCAAAGTATCACTCCGCATCAAAAATTCTTTTTTTATCATTTACCTACTCGAGGACGAGCAGGAATTAAGCTTGGGGATGCCTGATACGTCTCCAACGTATCTATAATTTTTGATTGCTCCATGCTACTTTATCCACTGTTTTGGACTATATTGGGCTTTATTTTCCACTTTTATATTACTTTTGGGACTAACCTATTAACCGGAGGCCCAGCCCAGAATTGCTGTTTTTTGCCTTTTTAAGTATTTTGAAGAAACAGAATATCAAACGGAGTCCAAACGGAATGAAACCTTCGGGATCATGATTTTCCAACCGAACATGATCGAGGAGACTTGGACCCTACTCCAAGAAGTTTCCGAGGAGGTCACGAGGGTGGAGGGCGTGCCCCCCTGGGCGCGCCCCCTACCTCGTGGGCCCCTCGGAGCTCCACCGACGTACTCCTTCCTCCTATATATACCTACGTATCCCCGAACGATCAGAATAGGAGCCAAAAACCTAATTCCACCGCCGCAACCTTCTGTATCCACGAGATCCCATCTTGGGGCCTATTCCGGAGCTCCGCCGGAGGGGGCATCCACCACGGAGGGCTTCTACATCATCACCACAGCCCCTTCGATGAAGTGTGAGTAGTTTACTTCAGACCTTCGGGTCCATAGCTAGTAGCTAGATGGATTCTTCTCTCTTTTCGGATCTCAATACAATGTTCTCCCTCTCTCTCGTGGAGATCTCTTCGATGTAATCTTCTTTTTGCAGTGTGTTTGTTGAGACCGATGAATTGTGGGTTTATGATCCAGTATTATCTATGGAAAATATTTTATTCTTCTTTGAATTCTTTTATGTATGATTGAGTTATCTTTGCAAGTCTCTTTGAATTACCTTTTTGGTTTGGCCAACTAGATTGGTAGTTCTTGCAATGGGAGAAGTGCTTAGCTTTGGGTTCAATCTTGCGGTGTCCTTACTCAGTGACAAAAAGAGTTGCAAGGCACGTATTGTATTGTTGCCATCGAGGATAACAAGATGTTTTCTTTATCATATTGCATGAATTTATCCCTCTACATCATGTCATCTTGCTTACGGCGTTACTCTGTTTTTACTTAATACTCTAGATGCATGCTGGTTAGCGGTCGATGAGTGGAGTAATAGTAGTAGATGCAGAATTGTTTCGATCTACTTGTTTTGTGCGTGATTCCTATATACATGATCATCGCCTAGATATACTCATAACTATGCTCAATTCTGTCAATTGCTCAACAGTAATTTTTTCACCCACCGTAGAATACTTATGCTCCTGAGAGAAGCCACTAGTGAAACCTATGGCCCCCGGGTCTATTCTCATCATATCAATCTATATCACTTTATTTACTTGCTTTGTTTTACTTTGCCTTTTACTTTTTACTTTGCATCTATCTATCAAAAATACCAAAAATATTATCTCTATCAGATCTCACTCTCGTAAGTGACCGTGAAGGGATTGACAACCCCTAAGCGTTGGTTGCGAGTTGCTATCGTTTTGTGTAGGTACGAGAGACTTGTGCATGGTCTCCTACTGGATTGATACTTTGGTTCTCAAAAACTGAGGGAAATACTTACGCTACTTTACTGCATCATCCTCTCCTCTTCGGGGAAATTCAACGCAGTGCTCAAGAGGTAGCAGGTAGCAAGCAGTAAGAAACAACTCGTCCCAAAACCAAAGAGGCAGGGAGGAGTGTGCGAGGAGGGCTAGACCCGTCTCAACGAGATGACGGTGCTTGCGTTCAGCTATACCATTCTGTCGGGAGGTATGTGGACAAGACACACGATGAGCAATGCCGGTGCGCTGAAAATAAGCATGGAGACAGTGATACTCACCACCCCAGTCTGACTGAACAGAATGAACCTTAGCATTTAAGAGACACTCAACATGGTTTTGAAAAGTGTAAAAAATGCTCTCAACATCAGATTTATGCTTGATCAAGTATATCCAGCAGTAACGACTATAGTCATCAATGAAGCTGACATAGTACTTAAAACCTCCGGAAGATGGCAAAGCAGGCCCCCAAACATCGGTATGAATAAGATCAAGTGGTGATGTAGAAACACGAGTAGAATAATTATATTGTAACTGGTGACTCTTAGCATGCTGACAAGCATCACACACAGAGGACTCATTGTTTGGAGATCACAACAATTTATTGGAGCTAACAATGGTATGAACTATTTTATTTGAAGGATGACCAATACGCCGATGCCACTGCTCGGTAGTCAGCCTAACGTCAGAAGACGCATGACATCCAGAGGTGACGGCACGACTGAACGGAAGAGGGTAGAGGCTGCCACGACTCCTACCGCGAAGAAGAATTTTCTTCGTGAACTTGTCCTCGACATACAAAAAGAATTTATGAAATTCAACAAAGATTTTATTGTCAGAGACAAGACGATAAACGGAGAGCAAATTAGTGCTAAGGTCAGGAACAAGAAGAATATTTTTGAGTTCAATTTGGGCGGATGAACCAGGTAAACGAGAGTGACCAACATGTGTAATAGACAGACCTACACCGTTGGCGACTTGCACTTGATCCATGCTGTTGTAGCGCTCCTGGATGTTCATCCGGCTCATGTCCTTGGTGAGATGATCCGTGGCGCCGGGGTCGAAGAGCCAAGGTTGACTGGGGGCAGGTTGGAAAGAGGCAGAATTGCCAGCACGATTTTCGTCGTAGGACAAGTTGTAGGGTTGTTTGCACTGGAGAGCCTCATACCCCAGTACCGACAAACTTGACAGCGGGGGCGCTCGCACCGGTTGTTGCACCTGCCACCGCCGTTGCCCTGTCCTCCTCCTCCACCGTTGCCACCACCACCGCCCCCTTGGTTGGGGCGGTTGTTACCGCGGGAGGCCTGCTGGCCGCCGTTGTACTGGCCGCCTCCGTGCGAGCCAGTAGGACGACCCCCGCCGCGGCCGTCGTTGGTGGTGTCGGTGAAGATGCGCCCCCCTCCACGGTCGTCGCCTTGCCGTGCCACGGCATTAGCGGAGGTGGAGAACTCGGGGGCGAAGGCGTTCTGCTCCTTGAGGGATTCGCAGGAGAGGAGCATGGAGTAAAAATCCGACAGGCTGAGGTTGTCAGCGCCAGCAGCTGCCAACACTGTGAGAGAGTGCTGGAGGGACTCGTAATGAGGCCCGAGACCGACGATGATGTAGTCGATCACCTCAGCATCGGAGAGAGGCGACCCCACCTAGGCCATGGCGTCCGCGAAACCCTTCATCTTGTGAAAGTAGGCGGCTGCGGTGAGGTCGTTCTTCTTCAGCGTCGAGAGTTGACGCCGCATCTGGCGCACCCCGGCCCTGTTCTGCACCGAGAACATGGACTCGAGGCACGCCCACACAGAGGACGCGGTGGTGTGGCCGATGACATGGCCGAGGATCTCCTCCGTCATGGAGCCGACGAGGATGCTGAGAACATGCTGATCCGTGTAGAACCACAGGCATACTCCGGATTGGGCTTGGTCACGGCCTTGGCGCCGTATCCTTTGGTGATCGTGGCCGGAGGGGCTCCGTAGGAGCCATACAAGAAGCCGTACCAGCCCTGGCCGGCGATGTTGGGGACGACCTGCATCTTCCAGATAAGATAATTGGTGTGATCTAGACGTACCGTGATGGTGTTGAGGTTCTGGCCGATAGGGGCGGAGATGATGGTGCCGGCGGGGATGGATGGTGCGGAGGACTGGGACAAGGTGCTCGAAGTGGAGAGGGCAAGCTGCAACGCGGCGGCGGTGTCACCCAGCGCGTCGAGGTGTTGCGGCAGCGGAAGCGGGGAAAAGAGACGGCAGCGGCGGAAGCGCGTGCGCGAAACCCTAGGTAGGGTCGGCCCGCTCTGTATACCAAGTCAAAAAGAATTATTTGTCGTGGTTAGCCCCAACCGGCTGGCATCTCTTTATATTGATTAGATCAACTTGTACAACAAGGAAATACAATGAGTATACAACATGTACATGCATATATATAAAATACAACTCTAACAGAGCCTACCTCTAATGCAGTTTTTGATGTGTTACCGACATCGTAGAAGGCTGCAAGCTTGAGTGATTTGGCGACTCTCAACCACATGATGTCGGCAGTTTGGGTCCATCAACATTGGCACCTCCATGGCCTAGATGACCAATGTGTTTGACACAGGGAATCAAGGCTTTCATGTTGGGAGAAGATTGGGTACTATTCGCAAGCTTTTTGAGTTGGGACCATTTGTTCCAGGGTGTTCTAGCAGAGAATGGAGTGAAGATGGTGTTTCACTGTTGCTTGTGCGTATGCGGTTTAGTATTGTGGCGATGTCCACAATAAAACCATGTGCATGATGATGGTAAGCCAGACGTTTGGAGTTGCAGCAGTGTTCCCGACAAGTGGGGGGGGGGGGGGGGGGGGGGGGGCACAAGGTGACTTCTGGTGGAGCTCTTTGAACATCGTGTCTCGATTTCTAGGGTGAAAGCCCTAGGTCTAACATTTATTGGTTGTACTTGGCAATGGCGGCTCCTTAGTCGTTTACTTGTTGAAGGCATTGTTCGGAGATTGGACATTCCCTAGGGTGAAAACCCTGCTTCTCACTAGGTGGTTAGACCGGGCGATGATGGTGCTTGTGTGATGTTACCTTCTTAGAGGCGTCGCTTTGGAGAACCTTTCGTGGAATTTATGTGTGACCTTTGGTGGTGGTCTGACCATGCTGATGTGAGTCTATGGTAGCTTAAGCGGGGTCTTTCCTTTTTCTTTTTATTTCTCCTTTTGGCTATGTGCATCTTTTTTTTAGGGAAGGCCATCATGGCTACTGCTATGTGCATCCTTAATCTCTATGTTTTTTTTGAGGGAAAGGTATTTTGGCTAGCTTTATTAACTTCAACCAATGCTTACATCATCCGCAAGTAAAACCGAAATAAAACTAGGGGGCGTCCAACCACAAAGCTGGTGGACCATCACGTCCCCTTTGAGCTAGCCTATGAGCAACCATATTGGATTCTCTATTACAATGCTGAAAAAAGACCTTCCCAAATTCTAAACACAGAGAACGACATTCATCAAGTATGGGTCCTGCCACCAGTGATTGCCCAGAGTTATTTGCCATCGCCTCCACCACTGTTATGTTATCCGCCCGAGGAACAAGGGTATGTGCACCAATCGAGCAGGCTAGCTTTAGTCCCTCCAAGAGCGCAGCTGCCTCCGCTGATTCAACGTCAGCCACATGGTCTAATTTTGCTGTGGATGCCGCAATGAAAAAACCCAAGTGGTCTCTTAGCACGACACCACATGAACCTGTGTGATCCTCTAAAAAGAAGCATCAATATTCAAAACCAGTTGGCCATTCAATGATCTCAACCATCTATTAATTCTTGGCGGGGAAGATTTCGGTGTTGCTGCTCGAACAAAGTTAAGAGTCATTTCCTTAATGTCTATGTTGTTGCAGAGTCTGGGTGTAATTACTATCATCCTGATATTAATATCCCCTTTATAGGAAAAAATTCACTCTGAGGGGGTATGTGCAACGCTCGTTCTGGTGGGAGCGAATGTTTTTAGATTCATGCACGGGATCCAACGTATCCTAAGGCGTTCACGCGGAAACGGCCACAGATGATGTCAATTCATACAAGATGTATACCCGTACGTCAATTCATACAAGATGTATACCCGTAACTGATTTTGCTTTTCTCTCCTTAGAGGATTATGCAACACATTACTACGTAGGTACTCAGTTCCAACCACCGACTAGTACTCCCTAGGTAACCAATCAATTATACTCCCTCCGTCTGGAAATACTTATCGGAAAAATGGATGTATCTAGATGTATTTTAGTTCTAAATACATCCATTTTTATGCATTTCTATGACAAGTATTTTTGGACGGAGGGAGTATATACTGCACCTTATTTTTCGGTAGAACGATGTACCGTAAGAGTCTCTTTTGTGTTGACACCAGATTTTGGCACGGTCAAGAACTTATTTAAGATGACCTCAAATGGAGAAGTGATCTACATGAAAGAGTTATGTATTGTTGATATGTACATCTTTGAAGTTTGGGTCATCGTCATCTGATTTCATCTCGAAGGCCGAAACTATGCTCAAAGTACTAATATCTTATATTCAGAGTACAATTTGGACGACTAAGCCCCCAAGACGACCTCAAATGGAAAAACGATCTACACAGGTTGTCTTCATCTCGTTGAAATGATCGATTTTGATATAAAAATCGTCCAAATCCGAGTTCTTATGCAAAATTTAGAGCAATCGGAGTGCAGCCCTGTGACGAGGCGAGATGTGGCGCGCCCCACCAGATGCATGTCTGATGGGTAGCGCGAGGGAATAGCCTGTTTTGCATGACCGATTTGACCCTCAAGATGACCTCTGATCAAAAAACGTTCAGCATGAAAGTTGTTCGTCGTCGAAACGGTCAAGATTGTTTTTGGGCTCGTTTCTATCCGAGATCGTTTACCACCACAAAAAAGACCCGCAAGGTGCAACCAGTTTAAACAGAACAGTTTTGGAAAGTTCGGACAAAACCAATCCAAATTTGACTAGGGTTTTGGACGTGAATACAAGCCTTTTCCTTTCATGGAAAGTCCAGCCGCCTCTTATATACCTAAGGGGTGACGGTCGATTGAACAACATACAATCGATCAAATCATCTACCACTTTTTATCTTTTATCTTTTCTCATTAACCCTACTTCTTATTCTTCCTTGTTCTTCATCTGTTCTTCTTATTGCAGGGCGGCGAACCTCGAGGCCCTAGGGGCGGTCGGGCCGACCTATGGCAGCCCATAGCCGTCGCGCACCCTGACGGGGTCCCTCCCAGGCGTGTGGGGTTTCGGGTCATCAAAAGCGCCCGCCGAATTGCCTGCGTACTGCGCTTACGGACGAGTCTCCTTTGACGTGAGCTGCGGTGCATCACCCCCGGTGTCAAGGGTATGTGGCAATGTGTTCGTGTGCGAACACACTTTTTGGCGACTCCGCTGGGGACAAAGCTTTGAACGGTCTCCAGCCCGTTCTTGCTACGAAGAGATCGTCATCAAGTTGATGCAATCTACAAAGGTAATATGAATACTCAATTCCCCTTTGTAGATGCAAATAATCCATATGTTGTTGCTAGATCACCTAATGAGCATAATGTATCGGCTAGCCCTAGTTTTATCAATTATGCATCTAATTATGTGCAAGGGCCAATGCAAAACAATTTTCATGCTTCAAATTCTTATGATTTTAGCAACGTACAACATATGTATCCAAACTCTCATGCATCGGCTACCCTACAAATCCATATGCCGGTGAACAACATGATGGGTTTGGTTAATCAATTTGAAACACCTCATGTTAAAATTTCCAATAGCATACAAGAAAGTGTTTCACCTTTTTATTCATCGGCAACTAATTTGCAATATGTGGATCCAACCTTGCCGATGGATGGGAGAATTGTCCATGCTACTACTAGCTATTCGGCCAGTTACTCTCAGCCATCATATGTTACACCTCATGTTAGTAATTTTTCACCAGCGTATGCAACTGTAGATGTTCATAATTCGGCCTTGCATCTTCATGGTCTTAGCCAAATAAGTGAAAATTTTACAGGAAGACATGTGCCTTCATCAAATACTATAGCATACAATGCATACTCTATGCAATTCAAGAATTTCAGCAACACTCACGAATCATTGCCGAAAGAATCTGAAAGTATTGTGGAGCAATCCCTTCCTGAAGCGGTTGTGGTTGCATTAAAAAAGAGCTTGGCACAAAACAAGAGAATTAGTGCTCTTTGCCTTGAACAATATGAAAAGGGGTTGTTTCCTGATTATGTTGCAATAAAGGCTAGAGTTTTGCAGGAAGATGAAACTTCATCAATTGATAGTATTGGTGAGAGAGCATATGGTTATATAGCAGTGCATACACCTTCACCTTGTACCGCAACATATTATACACCCGCTACACAATTGCAAAATTTCGGCAACACTAACAATTCATTGCCGAAAGATCCTAAAAGCATTGGGGGGCAAACTGATCTAGAGCGGGCTGAAATTGAGAGGGGAGTTAAAGCTTTACGTGATAGGGTGCAAGTACTTCGCCAAGAGAGAATTGATAGGGAATTGGCTCAAAGAAAAGAAGCCTTGCCAATTGATATAACCGATGAAAACATTCATGATCCGGAAACTAAAAGTGCTTCGGTTGAAAAAGCCGAATCAAGTAGTATATATTCTGAATCCATCGAATCCAAAGAGGCAAACATTTTTGAGAAAGGGCACGGAAAGTATAGCAAGACAGCCATACTTGATTTTTCTGAAGTTAATGGAACCTACTTCCTGCCCTATGAGTTTCGTGCCATAGAAATTGACGAGCTTCAAGAACAAGAACAAGTAGCCGAAGAAAGTTTGGTGGACAAAGATCTTCAAACTAATGATGCACAAAATCAAGAAAAAGATGATGACAAGGCATTGGGGAGCTATCCGAAGGCAGAGCAAGATATTCTTCAAGTCACACCACCATCATGCTCTCCTAAAATATTTGAAGAGGTATGTCTAGCAATTAATTTATCTATTTTTAAATTTGGTCATGACTTAGTTGTTGATGCATATATTAGAAAAATCTTCATAAGAAATATTCAGAGACCAATGAAGAAGGGTAATTTATTTGTTAGCAATCAGATTGTCACAAAGCATATCGGTCAACACATTGCACCATTCAGAAAGACCTGATACGTCTCCAACGTATCTATAATTTATGAAGCATTCATGCTATTTTATTATCTGTTTTGAACAATTACGGGCTTTATTATACACTTTTATATTACTTTTGGGACTAACCTATTAACACATTGCAATTGTTTGATGACTAAGAATGAAGTTTATTAGTTTTCAAGAAAGTTTATGGTCTATGCTTTAACATGTGAATTGCTTGTTACTTGTTCGTGAGAAGTTTTATGAGATGAAGTACTGTTATGACATATAATCATGCTAGAAAAGGTGATTGAAATTATCATTGATCAAACTTGTGCACCTTCTAGCATTCACACCTCATAAATACTTTCTTTTATCATTTACCTACTCAAGGACGAGCAGGAATTAAGCTTGGGGATGCTGATACGTCTCCAACATATCTATAATTTATGAAGCATTCATGCTATTTTATTATCTGTTTTGAACGATTACGGGCTTTATTATACACTTTTATATTACTTTTGGGACTAACCTATTAACCGGAGGCCCAGCCCATATTGCTGTTTTAGTGCCTGTTTCAGTATTTCGAAGAAAAGGAATATTAAATGGAGTCCAAACAGAATTAAACCTTCGGGAGCGTGATTTTTGGAACGAACATGATCCGGGAGACTTGGAGTACAAGCCAGGGAAGCCTCGAGGAGGCCAGGAGATAGGAGGGCGCGCCCACCCCCCTGGGCGCGCCCCCCTGTCTCGTGGGCCCCTTA
Source organism: Triticum aestivum (assembly GCF_018294505.1). NCBI lineage: Eukaryota > Viridiplantae > Streptophyta > Magnoliopsida > Poales > Poaceae > Triticum > Triticum aestivum. The sequence goes on from NC_057807.1 coordinate 569,823,885, forward strand.
AGACTCTCCCGACCGACTTCTTTTGCCTATATATTCCCATATACCCTAAAAACATCAAAGACAAAGATAGATCAGGAGTTCCGCCGCCGCAAGCCTGTGTTGCACCAAAAACCTCTCGGGAGCCTGTTCCGGCACCCTGCCGGAGGGGGGATCCATCACCGGTGGTCATCTTCATCATCCTGGTGCTCTCCATGATGAGGAGGGAGTAGTTCACCCTCGGGGCTGAGGGTATGTACCAGTAGCTATATGTTTGATCTCTCTCTCTCGTGTTCTCTCTGTGGCATGATCTTGATGTATCGCGAGCTTTGCTATTATAGTTGGATCTTATGATGTTTCTCCCTCTTCTACTCTCTTGTGATGAATTGCGTTTTCCCTTTGAAGTTATCTTGTCGGATTGAGTCTTTAAGGATTTGAGAACACATGATGTATGTCTTGTCGTGCTTATCTGTGGTGACAATGGGATATTCACGTGATCCACTTGATGTATGTTTTGGTGATCAACTTGCGGGTTCCACCCATGAACCTATGCATAGGGGTTGGCACACGTTTTCATCTTGACTTTCTGGTAGAAACTTTGGGGCGCTCTTTGAAGTACTTTGTGTTGGTTGAATAGATGAACCTGAGATTGTGTGATGCATATCGTATAATCATGCCCACGGATACTTGAGGTGACAATGGAGTATCTATGTGACATTAGGGTTTTGGTTGATTTGTGTCTTAAGGAGTTATTCTAGTATGAAGTCTATGATAGATTGAACGGAAAGAATAGCTTCATGTTATTTTACTACGGACTCTTGAATAGATAGAACAGAAAGGATAACTTTGAGGTGGTTTCGTACCCTACCATAATATCTTCGTTTGTTCTCTGCTATTAGTGTCTTTGGAGTGACTCTTTGTTGCATGTTGAGGGATAGTTATGTCATCCAATTATGTTATTATTGTTGAGAGAACTTGCACTAGTGAAAGTATGAGCCTTAGGCCTTGTTTCCTACAATTGCAGTACCATTTACGCTCACTTTTATTATTAGTTACCTTGCTGTTTTTATAATTTCAGATTACAAATACCTTTATCTACTATCCATATTGCACTTGTATCACCATCTCTTTGCCGAACTAGTGCACCTATACAATTTACCATTGTATTGGGTGTGTTGGGGACACAAGAGACTCTTTGTTATTTGGTTGTAGGGTTGTTTGAGAGAGACCATCTTCATCCTATGCCTCCCACAGATTGAGAAACCTTAGGTCATCCACTTGAGGGAAATTTGCTACTGTCCTACAAACCTCTGCACTTGGAGGCCCAACAACGTCTACAAGAAGATGGTTGTGTAGTAGACATCAAGCTCTTTTCTAGCGCCGTTGCCGGGGAGGCTAGGTAAGCGACACTCACACACCATCAACTAAGCTCTTTTCTGGCGCCGTTGCCGGGGAGGTGAGTGCTTGAAGGTATATCTTTAGATCTTGCAATCGTATCTTTTTGTTTCTTGTTTTATCACTAGTTTAGTTTATAAAAGAAAATTACAAAAAAAATGGATTTGAGTTTGTCTCATACGCTTCCTCTTTTTAATATCTTTCGTGAGTATGATGAAAAGGAAAACTGTGCTCAAGTGCTAGAAGAAGAATTACATAGAATGCTTGGCATGAAATATGTGAATAATGAGCATGGTTGCAATGTTGCTAGTATGAATTCCTTGAATATCCATGATGCTAATGATATGCAAAGCCACAAGCTTGGGGAAGCTATGTTTGATGAGGATGAAATATTTGAGAATATATTTGCTGAAGTTAATGTTTGTCCCAAGCTTGGGGATGCTATGTTTAATGAAGATGATATTTTTAGCCTCCCAAGTTTTGATATGCAAAGTTGTTATGATGATAGCATGCCTCTTACTTATGATTATATTGATGAAAGTGGGTTTGGAAGAGTGTCAACTTTAGGAAGTAATGATCCCACTATTTTGCAGGATGTTGAATCTTATTGTGAAGAATATGAAAGTGGATTTGGAAGAGTGTCAACTTTATTTAGTGATGATTCCACTATCTTGGAAGAGGTTTCAATCGATTATGATCAGAACAAAGTTGCTACTTATGATGATATTGTGATGAAAATTATGCTATAAAAAGTAGTGAAGATTATACTTATAGAACTTGTCATGATTATGATTACCCTTTTTCTGAACATTACTCTTTTAATGTGGAAACAATTTATAGTGTTCGAGTCTCTTATGATACTCCCACCATTCCGAATGAGAAGAATTTTGCTTATGTGGAGAGTAGTAAATTTTCTATGCTTGTAGATCATGAAAAGAATGCTTTAGGTGCTGGTTATATTGTTGAAATCATTCATGATGCTACTGAAAATTATTATGATGGAGGAACATATGCTGGTAGAAATTGCAATAATACCAAGTTTCCTCTCTATTGCTTAAAGTTTTAAAGTTATGCTTGTTTTGCCTTCCTATGCTAGTTGATTATTGTTCCTATAAGTTGTTTGCTCACGAAATCCTATGCATAGGAAGTGGGTTAGACTTAAATGTGCTAGTCATATGCTTCATGATGCTCCCGTTATGTTTCAATTCTTATCTTTTATGTGAGCATCATTGTCATCATCATGCCTAGCTAAAAAGGCATTAAAGAAAAGTGCTTGTGGGGAGACAACCCAATATTTACCCTTAATGTTTTTGTGTGTTCACATGATTATGCTACTATAGTAATCATTTTTATAGGTTTGTTTCAATAAAGTGCCAAGTAGGACCTTTGGAAAGACTTGGGTGAAGTCTTTATGATCATGCTGTAAAAAACAAAAACTTTAGCGCTCACGAGATTAGCTGCTATTTTTTATTGGAGAGTGATTTTAGGTTGATTCTTTTTGAAGACGATTAATAGATAAATTCATCAGGTCGACAAATTTATTTCTGAATTTTTGTAGTTACAGAAGTATTCGAATGATACAGATTACTACAGACTACTCTATTTTTGACAGATTCTATTTTCTTTGTGTTGTTTGCTTATTTCAATGAATCTATGAGTAGTATCGGAGGGTATGAAACATAGAGAAGTTGGAATACAGTAGATATTACACCAATATGAATTTAGAATGAGTTCACAACAGTACCAAAAGTGGTGATTTATTTTCTTATACTAACAGAGCTTACGAGTTTTGTTTTGAGTTTCGTGTTGTGAAGTTTTCAACTTTTGGGTAAAGATTCGATGGACTATGGAATAAGGAGTGGCAAGAGCCTAAGATTGGGTATGCCCAAGTCACCCCAAGGTAATATCCAAGGACAACCAAGAGCCTAAGCTTGGGGATGCCCCGGAAGGCATCCCCTCTTTTGTCTTCGTTCATCGATAACTTTACTTGGAGCTATATTTTTTATTTGCCACATGATATGTGTTTTGCTTGGAGCATAATTTTATTTTGTTAGTATTTTCTTGATGTTATTTAGAGTAATGTTTTGCATCTATATTTTCAATAAAAAAGTCAAGTATAGCCTTTACCATGCTTATTTTGCTAGTATACATGTTGCTGTTTAAAAACAAAAAGTTTACCGCTGTTGCAAAAATTCCCTAGAAAAGTCAGAGAATGGAATAATGTTGAATTTTTTTTGCATATTGAGCTCTGATAAATATTATACAGCGTAGTATTTTTCTCATAATTTTTGGAGTTAGGGAAGTATGATGAATCTTGCATTCTTTACAGACTATACTGTTTTGGCAGATTGCTGTTATGGTTGCATTGTTTGCATATGTTTGCTTGTTTAATGATTCTATTTGAGGATAGGAGTATTAAATATGCATAGAATTTGGTATGCAATGTTGAATAATAATTTTGGTGATTTGTTACAGTAGAAAATGATAAGTTTTTGCATTGGTTTATACTAACCTACCTCACGAGTTCTTGTTGAGTTTGTATTGGATGAAGATTTTGATAAAAAGAAGAGAAACCATGATATAAGAGGAATTAAGGAGACATAAAAGCTCAAGCTTGGGGATGCCCAAGGCACCCCAAGATAATATTTCAAGAAGTCTCAAGCATCTAAGCTTGGGGATGCCCCGGTAGGCATCCCATCTTTCTTCTTCAACAACTATCGGTTAGTATCGGTTGATCCTAAGTTTTTGCTTCTTCACATGAGTTGTGCTATCCTTGCAATGTCATTTTATTTTATTTTGCTTGCTGTTTGAATACAATACCAAGATCTGAAATTCTTTAATGAGAGAGAGTCTTCACATAGTTACATAATTATTTAGCTACTCATTGATCTTCACTTATATCTTTTTGGAGTAGTTTGTCATTTACTCGTGTGCTTCACTTATATCTTATGAGTAAATTGTTGAATGAGTTGAATGTCACAAATCTGAAATTATATATGTCTCATTTTCTTATCCCATTGGGAGTAATGACTTCACATCTAAGAATTAGAGGTTGTAAATTTATTGAAGGTTAGCAAGCATTGTATTGGTCATTTGAACAATTCATGAAAGAATGTTGAAGGAAGAGAGATTTCACATATAAATATACTATCTTGGATATCTTTTATAATTGTGAGCACTCATTAAGTATGACATGCTAAAGTGTTGATGTTGGACAAGGAAGACAACGTAATGGGTTATGTTTTCTCACATCTCAGTTAAAGTATATTGTCATGGATCATTCAAACATGTTGAGCTTGCCTTTCCCCCTCATGCTAGCCAAAATTCCTTGCACCAAGTAGAGATACTACTTGTGCTTCCAAATATCCTTAAACCCAATTTTTGCCATGAGTGTCCACCATACCTACCTATATGCGGTATTTACCTGCCGTTCCAAGTAAATTTGCATGTGCCAAACTCTAATCCTTCAAACATTAATCTTTTTTGTATGCCCGAATCGCTCATGTAGCGACTATGGGCTGTCAGTATCTTCCATGCTAGGTGGGTTATTCTCAAGATGAGTGGACTTCGCTCATCATTCACGAGAAAAAATGGCTAGTAACCAGGATGCCCGGTCCCATGATCAAAAGATCAAAATCAAATCGAAAATAATTGCAAACAAAACTCCCCCAGGTTTGATGTTTGTTGGAGGCACCCATTGTTTCGGGCAAGCCAAGGATTGATGATTGTTGGTGGAGGGGGAGTAAAAACTTTTATCATTCTGTTTGGGAACCGCCTATAATGTATATAGTATGGAAGATATTGGGAACTCTTGGTTGTTATGTTGACAATGAGATCATACCTCTCAAAATTATTTATCTCTATTTCAAAATCGAGCTCTAGAACCTCTGCAAATCCCTGCTTCCCTCTGCGAAGGGCCTATCTTTTACTGTATGTCTTTTACTTTATGCAAGAGTCAAGGTGATCTTCACCTTTCCCTTTTTCATTTTATCCTTTGGCAAGCACCTCGTGTTGGAAAGATCCTGATATATATCCAATTGGATGTAAGTTAGCATGAACTATTATTGTTGACATCACCCAAAGGTGAATATGTTGGGAGGCAACACTATAAGCCCCTATCTTTCTTAGTGTCCGATTAAAACTCCATAACCATAAGTATTGCGTGAGTGTTAGCAATTGTAGAAGACTATATGATAGTTGAGTATGTGAAGTTTGCTAAATCAAAGCTCTGACATAGACCCTTCCTGAAAATAAGATGAATTGCAATTGTTTGATGACTAAGAATGAAGTTTATTAGTTTTCAAGAGAGTTTATGGTCTATGCTTTAACATGTGAATTGCTTGTTACTTGTTCGTGAGAAGTTTTATGAGATGAACTACTGTTATGACATATAATCATGCTAGAAAAGGTGATTGAAATTATCATTGATCAAACTTGTGCACCTTCTAGCATTCACACTTCATAAATTCTTTCTTTTATCATTTACCTACTCGAGGACGAGCAGGCATTAAGCTTGGGGATTCTTAGACGTCTCCAATGTATCTATAATTTATGAAGCATTCATGATATTTTATTATCTGTTTTGAACGATCACGGGCTTTATTATACACTTTTATATTACTTTTGGGACTAACCTATTAACCGGAGGCCCAGCCCATATTGTTGTTTTATTTCCTGTTTCAGTATTTCGAAGAAAAGGAATATCAAACAGAGTCCAAACGGAATGAAACCTTCGGGAGCGTGATTTTCGGAACGAACATGATCCGGGAGACTTGGAGTACAAGCCAGGGAAGCGTCGAGGAGGCTAGGAGATAGGAGGGCGCGCCCACCCCCTGGGCGCGTCCCCCTATCTCGTGGGCCCCTTGAGACTCCCCCGACCGACTTCTTTCACCTATATATTCCCATATACCCTAAAACCATCGAAGACGAAGATAGATCGGGAGTTCTGCCGCCGCAAGCCTCTGTAGCCACCAAAAACCTCTCGTGAGCCCGTTCTGGCACCCTACCGGAGGGGGGATCCATCACCGGTGGCCATCTTCATCATCCCGGTGCTCTCCATGACGAGGAGGGAGTAGTTCACTGTCAGTGTATAAACCGGCGGATCTCGGGTAGGGGGTCCCGAACTGTGCGTCTAAGGCTAATGGTAACAGGAGACTAGGGACACGATGTTTACCCAGGTTTGGGCCTCTCGATGGAGGTAATACCCTACTTCCTGTTTGATTGATGTTGATGATATGAGTATTACAAGAGTTGATCTACCACGAGATCAGAGAGGATAAACCCTAGAAGCTAGCTTGTGGTATGATTGTTGTTGTTGTCCTACGGACTAAACCCTCCGGTTTATATAGACACCGGAGGGGGCTAGGGTTACACAGAGTCAGTTTACAGAGGAGGAGATCTACATCTGAATCACCAAACTTGCCTTCCACTCCAAGGAGAGTCCCATCCGGACACGGGACGAAGTCTTCTATCTTGTATCTTCATAGTCCAATAGTCCGGCCAAAGTATATACTCCAGCCGTCCGGATACCCCGTTATCCAGGACTCCCTCAGTAGCCCCTGAACCAGGCTTCAATGACGATGAGTCCGGCACGTAGATTGTCTTCAGCATTGCAAGGCGGGTTCCATCTCCGAATACTCCAAGATAAATTCCGAACACAAGGACCGTGTCCGGCTCTGCAAGATAAAATTCCATATACCACCGTAGAGAGAATAATAATAATGCACGAATCTAATCTGCTGACAATTCTTCGAAAAGTGACATCACGCCACGGTCTGATTTTTATTCGAACCATTTTCTACAACCTGCTTCTTCACATATTGCGAGGCGGTTTCCTCGGCACGTCTTGTCAAAGCAGATATTGTGTCCCCTTAACACGGGATCCTCTTTAATACGGGCGTGGGTAACCCAACCGTACCATCAATTACGGTAAGTGGGGAACGAGCAGGCTCCGTTAGGCAAGCGGGGAGGCGTAAAGTTTTATCGCCTTGATAAAAGGGGGAAAAGCCTCCTCCCTTCTACACACGCCTTCTTCTACTTCTGCTTGCCCCTTTCTTTTCTCCCAAGCCCTAGCACCCAAGCATTCATCTTCCCCACCAAAAAAGGTCCTCCGAAAATGTCCGGATCTGGAGTAGGAGGCAAGTGGATGGCCTCCTCCGTCCAGGAGAAGGATATTAAAAAGCTGCGGGCGGCCGGATATCTGGCCAAGAAAATTGGCCACCGTCTTCCAACGGCGGGACAGATTGTCCTGACTCCAGAGCCCCACGAGAGAGTTGTTTTCCTCCCCAATTTCTTCCGTGGGCTCGGGTTCCCCCTCCACCCTTTTGTTCGCGGCATCATGTATTACTACGGGATTGATTTTCATGATCTATCCCCCAATTCTTTCCTAAACATCTCAATGTTTATTGTCGTGTGCGAGGCCTTTCTCCGTATCTCGCCGCACTTCGGGTTATGGCTCAAGATTTCCAACGTGAAGCCCAAAGTGGTGAATGGCAAACATGCGGGGTGCGGAGGTGCCATGGTGAGCAGGATGCCCAAGGTCACATGGCCGACGGGTACTTTCAATGACTCTGTCAAGGAGTGGCAGCAACAGTGGTTCTATATCACTGAGCCGCGCGGCAAAAAGTTGGCCGCTACTCCCGAGTTTCGATCTAGAGCCCCTTTGCGGCTCACATCCTGGCCCAAGAAGGGCGTGAACTGGTTGCCGTCCGACGAACTACTAGTGATCCAGGCGCGCGTCAAAGGTATGGAGGACAAGGCCATCAGGCTTGTTGATGTGGTCCAAGTGATGCTGGTTCGCCTGATCCTTCCTTGCCAGCACAGAGGCTGTGACTTGTGGGAGTATGACCCAGCCGAACACCAGACCCTGCGGGAGCTTTTTGGCTCCTCACACAAGGACATCTGGAAGGTGCTCTTTAAGTCCGGCAAACCATGGCCGGACTCGGCCGCAGACCGTGGGTACCAATTGTCCCACCCCACAAGTCTGGTAAGTCGTCATCATATCTTGGCTATTCGCATGTTTCATTGATATGTCCCAAAGGAGATGTTTTTTAATGTGTCTTTCCATGATTGCCTCAGGGATGGACGAAGGTGGCGGAGCGGATTCATTGCCCGGCCCCGCTGCCAGAAGAACCGGCGAGACCTCTTCTGACGAAGATGCTGGTCCCAGTGCCTTACAAGGCGCTGAAGAAAGAGGCCAACAAAAAGGCCAAGGAGACCAGGAGCGGTCTCCGTTGTCACGGTGCTTCGGACCTGAAGTCTGAAGACTCTAGTGACCCTCCCTCCTTCGGAGAGAACAAGGAGGAGGAAGAGGACGAGTAGGAGGAAGAGGATGAGGAGGAAGAAGAGCCTGAGTCCCCTACGAGGGGGAGGAAGAAAAGGACAGCCTCCTCATCCTTAGAGACAGATTCGCCTAAGAGGGGAAGAACATCCTTCCCCGAGGCGTCTACCATGGCTACCGACAGCAGCCTGGAGCGGGATCCCAGGGCCCAGCCCCTGATAAAATCGTAAGTGCATGAAATTCGAACATATTCATGCATCCAGAATTTACTAGAATGTAGTATTTTGATTCGCACCGTGCTTTTTACAGTCCGGCGAGGTCTTCGGCCCAACAGGCCTCATCAGAGGACTCGTTGGGTTCCGATGCCTTGGAAAGTGAGACACCTCCCAGGGCCCCTTCCCAAGAGCCTGGCTGTGATGCCGAGGTGTCCTCCAAAAGGGACCTGAGCCAGGGGGGAGTACCTTGGGGGCCAGACATGCGGGAGCGGCGGTTCCCATGAATGTCGACGGCGGGGGCGATCGTGGATCCGGCCCGCAGCCGGACACAGTCTCGGAGGCCCTTAAGGCTCCCGGATCGGGCGGGCAGCCCCTCTTGACTGGAGGGGGCGACCCTACTCCGCCTGCGACCTCCGTCCAACCAAAGGTGTCAGGCGGTCTGTCGACGGCACTGAAAGTGCGTCCATCATTGATGAACACCACGCCCTTATGGGTGTGGTGATAGAAAAGATTCAGGCCGCCGAGAGCGGACTGAATGAATCCTGCGTCAGCCTTATAAAAGGCTTGGAGGTACATGTAAAAGACTGTCATAGTATAGATAGTAGCCCCTGATACACTGTCCGGAGAGGACAGGAACCGGACAGGGGATCAACTTCCCGTCCGCAGGAGACTTAGCTAATGACATATATATTTTATGAATCAGATGTCTACAGCGACTGCCTCCTCTCATACTGCTAAAGTGTTCGGACTCAAGCAGAGTCTGGTGCGGGCCGAAGAGGAACTCGGTCGAGTGAAGAAGCAGCTGGAGGACCAACAAGGTATGTTTTGAAACTTTTAGTAAGTTTTAGCACAAGTAAGTAGTTGTGGCTATCTTAGAGTATATATATCGCACACTCCAGGGGCAAATGCAGAAATTGAGGGGCTCAAGAAGGATGTTGCCTTGGCCGAAAAGAAAGCGGCCTGGAGCAGGCTCTCCATGAAAAACACGAAGCGGGGGTCATGGAAGCTGAACGAGAGCTTCAGGAGGCCGTAGGGAGAAGCGAGAGCTTGGAGCAGAGTTTATCATTGAAAGAATCTGAACTCGCCCAAGCTCTCCGGACCACGAATGAGGTTCGGGAGGAAGCCCAGGCTGCGCTGAAGGATATTGAGGAGGCGCGGAAGATTGCGGCCGGTAAGGGTTTTTTTTGTTCAAAGGGCCTTACACTTTTGCAGGGAATATTCATGGTGACCCATTGAATCCTGATTTTTTAGAGGTATTGGCGGATTTGCCATGCATCATATCTGATGCTGCCCAATTCCGTCGAGCTGAGAAAAAGGAAACTGCGGAGAAGCTCTTCTGGTCATAGTATTTGGCGTCGGACTATCCGGTGCCATTTGTCGACCAGCTCAAACAGCTGATCGAACTGCATTAGGCGGCCGAACTAGCCATGAAGGATCTGGTTATCCGGTTATGGCCCGCCGAGCCTATACCGAGCAGTTTCTTTGGGCTCATGAAGCGGATTGTGAGGGCCTGCCCTCGGCTGGACGTCATTAAGCGGTCATTTTGCATAGAAGGGGCACGAATGGCATTTGCCCATGCGAAAGTGCACTGGGGGAAGCTTGGTGCTGAGAAGCTGATGACTGAGGGGCCGCCGGAGGGGAAGGAACACCGCAAGCCCGAACTATATTATGATGGTGTCCTAAAAGGCGCCCGCCTCGTGGCCGAGGAATGTATGAAAGACATTATTTTTTCCTGAAAGCATATGTGATATCCTTTGTAAGGCAAAACAGAGTCACTTATATGTAGGTGCCTGCTATGTGTAAATTCTATTCCTGCCCGGCTGTTTAATATGTTAGTCTTGAGAGTTGGCCAGTCGTCGGCTTCTGCCCCCACGTAGGAACTACGGGGGTGTTCGAGATAAACCTAAACACTCTTTATCCCATTCTTGGGTCCATGAAGGAGGTGTTCAGCACAACGAACCAGGCAATCAGACTATAGGGCTTTATTACTCTCACTTAGCCATAGGAATTCGAGTATGGGAGGCGCAGCCCCTGGTGTTCGGAAGACCGCACGGGGGATCAAATAGCGCCTGATCGGTGGACCGATCCTTCGCATGCTGCATTTTATTATGGCATTTATGCAGAATAAATCCTTAAAGATTTTACAACCTCTCGAACAGCTGACCAACTCCCGCCTTATCATGACAGTCGGTTTTCGGCTTTCTCTACTGAGGTGTTCGTCCGGCAGAACCGGGACACAATCACAGTAGTTCTCCCAGCGCTACCTTAGCCGATATTGCGGAACATAAGGTACCAAAACATGGGAGTTGGGCAAACCCAACCAATGACCCAAGACATCATTCGGAGCTGATGCATATAATGCTATAAGTTCGGGGTGCCGAACGACCGAAAAGGTGTTCGGACTTTAGTCGTCGTAGTACGGGTGCAAGGAAGCCCTGACATTCAAAGGCATAACACGATGTTCGGATGCCGTTATGACAAAATGTCGTTGAGAAATAGCAGATAAGCATCAAATGACTCTCCATGCTGTAACTAAGTAACACGTCTATGCGTATGAGTACAGTGCATGTTATAAAAGAGAGGCATGACGGCAGAACCTGTTAGGGCCGGGCGGTGGTTGGCTATGCGCGAGTCCGGAGGAATATCCAGATTGTATTCAGGTGGGGTGGAGATACCCCCTGTGTGCGTCCGAGCTGCTTCCAAGTCGCCGGTCCTGTTATTCGCGAGGGCGAACCTGCGAATAATGCTTAAGAGGCGTGTGTGAGCAGTAGCTGAGCCGTGGATGTGATCCGTCCGGCTTACGCTGAAGGATCAGTATGAGCTATGGTTAGGTTGGGGTATCGTGAAGTAGTTCGGACTCCTTTGTGTCCGGGAGTTCGGCTGTCAAATCTAAGTTTGATTGAAAAAACCATGACTCGCTGCTTCAGTGAATAAAGTAGCCGAATATTCTTCAGTGCCGAGGCGAAGCTCAGTCTTGACCGCATTTGTGACTTCATCACGTGGGTCTTGGGTGGTAATGCGTCGAGTCGCAGTGTATCCTAGCGGTGCTGAGTAGCTACTGCCTAGAGGTGTTAGACCGAAAGTTGGTATGACATTTTTGGCTATCCGGAGACCAGCTCCGGGGTGGCGGGGCCTAGATGGCTGTCACGCCTATTTATGGTACTCTAGAATGAGTTATTTGGTGAGTATGATCCTCGAGTTATCGGTCCCTAGACTTGATAATCTGGGCTTCTTCATGCTCCTTCCGGCGCCGGCCTGCCGATTTGTTTAAAAACCTAGCATTCTCTATTCGTATGATTGGCAGCCGCTCCTGGGGTGCCATGAATTTGACATGGGCGGTCAAGTATGCGGTTCAAGCTGGAGGGGTCCGAATTAAGATGTTGAAGTCTCTTCTCCCGCTCAATGGGTTGAGGATTACGGGCTCCTGTGTTGATCGTCATTCCCTGGGCACCGTTTGTTGCCTTGGGACGCTTATATTTGTTGCACCAAGGTTAATAGACTTTGTTTTTGTCCGCTGATGCGTACGGGGTGCTTGCCATGTTGCTGTTTGGTATATAATGCTGGTCTTGTGCGCAGCCCCTTGTCGCGGTCTGTTGTCGGCGGGGTGTAGGCATGCGTTTGGTTTTTAGTGTCGCCTCCTCGAATTGAGGTAGCAGCCTGCGTTTTGGGTAGTATTTTGTTCGGCGCTCGAGTCCGTATTCTTCGGCTGCCTGGGCCTTAGTCCGTCTGTCTGTGAGCAGATCTTGGTCAGCTTGGAGCTGCTGCTGCTTCTTTTCAGGCTTCTTGAAGCGCTCCTTCTCTATGTGATCCTCTGGTACACCGAATTCATCATCACCGAGGCTCACCTCATCTTCGAAGGGAGGCATATAGTTATCGTTCTCCAAGTATTCGTCTATCGCATGTTCGTTTGGGCTAGCCTGCCCGTGTTCCTGTTCGGCTTGCTCGAAGGTGGGTTGATCAGGATCGTATTCCTCTTCGGCACCATCTGGATTTTCTCCAGTGCCGGTATTGTTGTGGCAAGGCTTGGAGCGGCACTGATGACGCCCATGTTTTGCTTTCTTCCCCGAGGGGCTATCTCCCATTGCCTTATCGCCATTGGTTTCTTTGGGAGTATCCACCATATATATATCATAGGAAGAGGTGGCAGTCCAACGGCCTGTGGGCGGTGGTTCCAGCTCTTCTCTCGCATCTTCGTCTATACCATTGATGTCTTCGGAGTCGAAGTTAAGAACGTCGGTTAAGTCATCGACCGTGGCTATTAAGTGGGTGGTGGGTGGGTAACGAATTTCTTCGTCACCAGCTTCCCACTTGAGCCGGACATAGTTTGGTCAGGAGTCTCCTGACAAAGAGAGAGACCTTAATGAGCCCAGCACGTCTCCGAAGGGTGAGTGCTGAAGGATATCCACGGCGGTGAACTCCATGACCGGAGCCCAGTTGGGTTCAATGGGCACGGATGTGCGCGGTTCGGAGCACATGGCCGGAGATCAGTCCGGGGGTCTGGAGACACAGATCCCCTTAGGAGAGGAGTCTGTGTTCGGCTCCAACACCGAGGAGTGTGCGTCCTCCGGGGCGGGGGCCATCCACCCGTCCTTGGAAGGCACGACCTGCTCTGGAACAAAGTCCGGAGCTGTAGCAGGTGCGATGTTCTGAATACTATCCGACTGCAGATCTGGGTCATGCACATCGTGCTTGTTCGACGCTCCTGACACGGGCCCGAATCCGTCGAAGATCAAGTCTCCGCGGATGTCGGCAGTGTATTTTAGGTTTCCAAACCTGACCTGATGGCCAGGGGCGTAGCTATCGATCTACCCCAGATGGCCAAGCGAGTTGGCCCGCAGTGCGAAGCCACCGAACTCGAAGATCTGTCCGGGGAGAAAAGTCTCACCCAGGACAGCGTGGTTGAAGGTTGGAGAAGCCATCTAGCCTTGCAGCGACGACACATAGGAACTCTCAATGAAATCACCAATGTCGGTGTCAAAACCGGCGGATCTCGGGTAGGGGGTCCCAAAATGTGCGTCTAAGGCTAATGGTAACAGGAGACCGGGAACACGATGTTTACCCAGGTTCGGGCCCTCTCGATGGAGGTAATACCCTACTTCCTGCTTGATTGATCTTGATGATATGAGTATTACAAGAGTTGATCTACCATGAGATTAGAGAGGCTAAACCCTAGAAGCTAGCCTATGGTATGATTGTTGTTGTTGTCCTGCGGACTAAACCCTCCGGTTTATATAGACAACGGAGGGGCTAGGGTTACACAGAGTCGGTTTACAGAGGAGGAGATCTACATCCGAATCGCCAAACTTGTCTTCCACGCCAAGGAGAGTCCCATCCGGGCACGGGATGAAGTCTTCTATCTTGTATCTTCATAGTCCAACAGTCCGGCCAAAGTATATAGTCCAGCCGTCCGGATACCCCCTTATCCAGGACTCCCTCATTTACCCTCGGGGCTGAGGGTATGTACCAGTAGCTATGTGTTTGATCTCTCTCTCTATCGTGTTCTCTCTATGGCACGATCTAGATGTATCGCGAGCTTTGCTATTATAGTTGGATTTTATGATGTTTCTCCCCCTCTACTCTCTTGTGATGAATTGAGTTTTCCCTTTGAAGTTATCTTGTCGGATTGAGTCTTTAAGGATTTGAGAACACTTGATGTATGTCTTGCCGTGCTTATCTATGGTGACAATGGGATATTCATGTGATCCACTTGATGTATGTTTTGGTGATCAACTTGCGGGTTCCACCCATGAACCTATGCATAGGGGTTGGCACACGTTTTCGTCATGACTTTCCGGTAGAAACTTTGGGGTGCTCTTTCAAGTACTTTGTGTTGGTTGAATAGATGAATCTGAGATTGTGTGATGCATATCGTATAATCATGCCCTAAGATACTTGAGGTGACAATGGAGTATCTAGGTGACATTAGGGTTTTGGTTGATTTGTGTCTTAAGGTGTTATTCTAGTATGAACTCTATGATAGATTCAACGGAAAGAATAGCTTCATGTTATTTTACTACGGACTCTTGAATAGTTAGAACAGAAAGGATAACTTTGAGGTGGTTTCGTACCCTACCATAATCTCTTCGTTAGTTCTCCGCTATTAGTTTCTTTGGAGTGACTCCTTGTTGCATGTTGAGGGATAGTTATGTGATACAATTATGTTATTATTGTTGAGAGAACTTGCACTAGTGAAAGTATGAACCTTAGGCCTTATTTCCTACAATTGCAATACCATTTACTCTCACTTTTATTATTAGTTACCTTGCTGTTTTTATAATTTCAGATTACAAATACCTTTATCTACTATCCATATTGCACTTGTATCACCATCTCTTCGCCGAACTAGTGCACCTATACAATTTACCATTGTATTGGGTGTGTTGGGGACACAAGAGACTCTTTGTTATTTGGTTGTAGGGTTGTTTGAGAGAGACCATCTTCATCCTGCGCCTCGCACGGATTGATAAACCTTAGGTCATCCACTTGAGGGAAATTTGCTACTGTCCTACAAACCTCTGCATTTGGAGGCCCAACAACGTCTACACGAAGAAGGTTGTGTAGTAGACATCAAGCTCTTTTATAGCGCCGTTGCCGGGGAGGCTAGGTAAGCGGCACTCACACCCCATCAACTAAGCTCTTTTTTGGCGCCGTTGCCGGGGAGGTGAGTGCTTGAAGGTATATCTTTAGATCTTGCAATCGAATCTTTTTGTTTCTTGTTTTATCACTAGTTTAGTTTATAAAAGAAAATTACAAAAAAAATGGATTTGACTTTGTCTCATAGGCTTCATCCTTTTAATATCTTTCGTGAGTATGATGAAAAGGAAAGTTGTGTTCAAGTGCTAGAAGAAGAATTACATAGAATGCTTGGCATGAAATATGTGAATGATGAGCATGGTTGCAATGTTGTTAGTATGAATTCCTTGAATATCCATGATGCTAATGATATGAAAAGCCACAAGCTTGGGGAAGCTATGTTTGATGAGGATGAAATATTTGAGAATGCTGAAATTAATGTTTGTCCCAAGCTTGGGGATGCTATGTTTAATGAAGATGATATTTTTAGCCTCCCAAGTTTTGATATGCAAAGTTGTTACTTCCTAAATAAAGTTGATATTTTTAGGTGCTGGTTATATTGTTGAATTCATGCATGATGCTACTGAAAATTATTATGATGGAGGAACATATGCTTGTAGGAATTGCAATAATACCAAGTTTCCTCTCTATGTGCTTAAAGCTTTAAAGTTATGCTTGTTTTGCCTTCCTATGCTAGTTGATTATTGTTCCCATAAGTTGTTTGCTCATGAAATCCCTATGCATAGGAAGTGGGTTAGATTTAAATGTGCTAGTCATATGCTTCATGATGCTCCCGTTATATTTCAATTCTTATCTTTTATGTGAGCATCATTGCCATCATCATGCCTAGCTAAAAAGGCATTAAAGAAAAGTTCTTGTTGGGAGACAACCCAATATTTACCCTTACTGTTTTTGTGTGTTCACATGATTATGCTACTGTAGTAATCATTTTTTATAGGTTTGTTTCAATAAAGTTCCAAGTAGGACCTTTGGGAAGACTTGGGTGAAGTCTTTATGATCATGCTATAAAAACAGAAACTTTAGCTCTCACGAGATTAGCTGCTATTTTTTACTGGAGAGTGATTTTAGGTTGATTATTTCTGCAGACGATTAATAGACAAATTCATCAGGTCCACCAATTTATTTCAGAATTTTTGTAGTTACAGAAGTATTCGAATGATACAGATTACTACAGACTGTTCTGTTTTTGACAGATTCTTTTTCTTTGTGTTGTTTGCTTATTTCAATGAATCTATGAGTAGTATCGGAGGGTATGAACCATAGAGAAGCTGTAATAAAGTAGATATTACAACAATATGAATTTATAATGAGTTCACAACAGTACCAAAAGTGGTGATTTATTTTCTTATACTAACGGAGCTTACGAGTTTTGTTTTGAGTTTCGTGTTGTGAAGTTTTCAATTTTTGGGTAAAGATTCGATGGACTATGGAATAAGGAGTAGCAAGAGACTAAGCTTGGGGATGCCCCCAAGGTAATATCCAAGGACAACCAAGAGCCTAAGCTAGGGGATGCCCCGGAAGGCATCCCCTCTTTCGTCTTCGTTCATCGGTAACTTTACTTGGAGCTATATTTTTATTCGCCACATGATATGTGTTTTGCTTGGAGTGTCATTTTATTTTGTTAGTATTTGCTTGATGTTATTTAGAATAATGTTTTTCATCTATATTTTCAATAAAAAAGTCAAGTATAGCCTTTACCATGCTTATTTTGCTAGTATACATGTTGCTGTTTAAAAACAGAAAGTTTACCACTGTTGCAAAAATTCCCTAGAAAAGTCAGGGAATGGTATAATGTTGAACTTTTTGCATATTGAGCTATGATAAATATTCTACAGCTTAGTATTTTTCTCATAATTCGTGGAGTTAGGTAAGTATGATGAATCTTGCATTCTTTACAGACTATACTGTTTTGGCAGATTGCTGTTATGGTTGCATTGTTTGCATATGTTTGCTTGTTTAATGATTCTATTTGAGGATAGGAGTATTAAATATGCAGAGGAATTTGGTATGCAATGTTGAATAATAATTTTGGTGATTTGTTATAGTAGAAAATGATAAAGTTTTGCATTGGTTTATACTAACCTACCTCACGAGTTCTTGTTGAGTTTGTATTGGATGAAGATTTTGATAAAAAGAAGAGAAACCATGATATGAGAGGAATTAAGGAGACATAAAAGCTCAAGCTTGGGGATGCCCAAGGCACCCCAAGATAATATTTCAAGAAGTCTCAAGCATCTAAGCTTGGGGTTGCCCCGGTAGGCATCCCACCTTTCTTCTTCAACAACTATCGGTTAGTATCGGTTGAGCCTAAGTTTTTGCTTCTTCACATGAGTTGTGCTATACTTGCAATGTCATTTTATTTTGTTTTGCTTGCTGTTTGTATGCAGTACCAAGATCTGAAATTCTTTAATGAGAGAGAGTCTTCACATAGTTACATAATTATTTAGCTACTCATTGATCTTCACTTATATCTTTTTGGAGTAGTTTGTCATTTACTCGTGTGCTTCACTTATAACCTATGAGTAAATGGTTGAATGAGTTGAATGTCACAAATCTGAAATTATATATGTCTCATTTGCTTATCCCATGGGGAGTAATGACTTCACATCTAAGAAGTAGAGGTTGTAAATTTATTGAAGGTTAGCAAGCATTGTATTGGTCATTTGAACAATTCATAAAAGAATATTGAAGGAAGAGAGATTTAACATATAAATATACTATCTTGGACATATTTTATAATTGTGAGCACCCATTAAGAATGACATGCTAAAGAGTTGATGTTGGACAAAGAAGACAATGTAATGGGTTATGTTTTCCCACATCTCAGTTAAAGTATATTGTCATGGATCATTCAAACATGTTGAGCTTGCCTTTCCCCTTCATGCTAGCCAAAATTCCTTGCACCAAGTAGAGATACTACTTGTGCTTCCAAATATCCTTAAACCCAGTTTTTGCCATGAGTGTCCACCATACCTAACTTATGCGGTATTTACCTGCCGTTCCATGTAAATTTGCATGTGCAAAACTCTAAACCTTCAAACAATAATCTGTTTTGTATGACCGAATCGCTCATGTAGCAACCAGGGGTTGTCAGTATCTTCCATGCTAGGTGGATTATTCTCAAGATGAGTGGACTCCGCTCATCATTCACAAGAAAAATGGCTGGTAACTGGGATGCCCAGTCCCATGATCAAAAGATCAATATAAAATCGAAAACAATTGCAAATAAAACTCCCCCAGGTTTGATGTTAGTTGGAGGCATCCGTTGTTTCGGGCCAGCCATGGATTGATGATTGTTGGTGGAGGGGGAGTAAAAACTTTTACCATTCTGTTTGGGAACCGCCTATAATGTATAAAGTATGGAAGATATTGGGAACTCTTGGTTGTTATGTTGACAATGAGATCATACCTCTCAAAATTATTTATCTCTATTTCAAAATCGAGCTCTGGCACCTCTGCAAATCCCTGCTTCCCTCTGCGAAGGGCCTATCTTTTACTGTATGTCTTTTACTTTATGCAAGAGTCAAGGTGATCTTCACCTTTCCCTTTTTCATTTTATCCTTTGGCAAGAACCTCGTGTTGGAAAGATCCTGATATATATATCCAATTGGCTGTAAGTTAGCATGAACTATTATTGTTGACATCACCCAAAGGTGAATACGTTGGGAGGCAATACTGTAAGCCCCTATCTTTCTCAGTGTTCGATTAAAACTCCATAACCATAAGTATTGCGTGAGTGTTAGCAATTGTAGAAGACTATATGATAGTTGAGTATGTGAAGTTTGCTAAATCAAAGCTCTAACATAGACCCTTCCTGAAAATAAGATGAACTGCAATTGTTTGATGACTAAGAATGAAGTTTATTAGTTTTCAAGAAAGTTTATGGTCTACGCTTTAACATGTAAATTGCTTGTCACTTGTTTGTGAGAAGTTTTATGAGATGAACTACTGTTATGACATATAATCATGCTAGAAAAGGCGATTGAAATTATCATTGATCAAACGTGTGCACCTTCTAGCATTCACACTTCATAAATTCTTTCTTTTATCATTTACCTACTCAAGGACGAGCAGGAATTAAGCTTGGGGATGCTGATTCGTCTCCAACGTATCTATAATTTATGAAGCATTCATGATATTTTGTTATCCGTTTTGAACGATTATGGGCTTTATTATACACTTTTATATTACTTTTGGGACTAACCTATTGATACGTCTCCAACGCATCTATAATTTTTTATTGTTCCATGCTATTATATTACCCCTTTTGGATATTTATGGGCTTTATTCTACACATTTATATAATTTTTTGGACTAACCTACTAACCGGAGGCCCAGCCCATATTGCTGTTTTTTTGCCTATTTCAGTATTTCGAAGAAAAGGAATATCAAACGGAGTCCAAATGGAATGAAACCTTTGGGAGCATTATTTTTGGAACAGGTCTGATCCAGAGAGCCTGGAGTGCAAGTCAAGAAAGCTCCAAGGGCCCCACGAGATAGGAGGGCGGGCCTCCCATGTAGGGTGTGCCCCCCTGTCTCGTGGGCCCCTCGGGCGTCCACCGACATACTTCTTCCTCCTATATATGTCCACGGACCCCGAAAACATCCAGGAGCACCACGAAACACAATTTCCACCGCGGAACCTTCTGTATCCGCGAGATCCCATCTTGGAGCCTTTGCCGGCACTCTGCCGGAGGGGGAATCGACCATGGAGGGCTTCTACATCAACACCATAGCCTCTCCGATGAGTTGTGAGTAGTTTACCATAGACCTACGGGTCCATAGTTATTAGCTAGATGGCTTCTTCTCTCTTTTTGGATCTCAATACAATGTTCTCCCCCTCTCTTGTGGAGATCTATTCGATGTAATCTCTTTTTGCGGTATGTTTGTCGAGATCCGATGAATTGTGGGTTTATGATCAAGTTTATCTATGAATAATATTGGAATCTTCTCTGTATTCTTTTATGTATGATTGAGTTATCTTTACAAGTCTCTTCGAATTATCAGTTTGGTTTGGCCTACTAGATTTATCTTTCTTGCCATGGGAGAAGTGTTTAGCTTTGGGTTCAATCTTGCGGTGATCTTACCCAGTGACAGAAAGAGTTGCAAGACGCGTATTGTATTGTTTCCATCGAGGATAACAATATGGGGTTTATATCATATTGCATGTGTTTATCCTTCTACATCATGTCATCTTGCTTAAGGCGTTACTCTGTTCTTATGAACTTAATACTCTAGATGCAGGCAGGAGTCGGTCGATGTGTGGAGTAATAGTAGTAGGTGCAGGCAGGAGTCGGTCTACTTGTTATGGACGTGATGCCTATATACATGATCATGCCTAGATAACGTCATAATTATTCGCTTTTCTATCAATTGCTCGACAGTAATTTGTTCACCCACCGTAATACTTATGCTCTTGAGAGAAGCCTCTAGTGATACCTATGGCCCCCGGGTCTATCTCTTATCATATTTGCTTTCAATCTACTTTTATTTGCATCTTTACTTTTCTGCATCTATATCACAAAATACCAAAAAAATATTTATCTTATCATACTATCTCTATCAGATCTCACTTTCATAAGTGACCGTGAAGGGATTGACAACCCCTTTATTGCGTTGGTTGCGAGTTCTCAGTTTGTTTGTGTAGGTGCGTGGGACTTTTTAGGAGCCTCCTACTGGATTGATACCTTGGTTCTCAAAACTGAGGGAAATACTTACGCTACACTTTGCTATATCACCCTCTCCTCTTCGGGGAAAACCAACGCTAGCTCAAGACGTAGCAAGAAGGATTTCTGGCGCTGTTGCCGGGGAGGTCTTCGCTCAAGTCAAGACATACCAAGTACCCATCACAAACCCATCTCCCTCGCATTTACATTATTTGCCTCTCTTTTTCCTCTCCCCCCACTTCACCCTTGCCGTTTTATTCTCCCTCTCTTTCCCAATCTCCTCCCCTCTTTTTCACTCGCTTTCTTCCGCCTTGCTCTTTGTTTGCCGCTATGTCTGAAACTGGGGAGATTATCATCGATATGGACAATAATGATAACATGGAAAATCCCGAGGCACCGGCCGATGAACCCCCTATTTTGCATACTAAAAAGTTTCGAATCGACAGTGGTAACATCATTGGCAAAGGCGTTATTCAAGATTTATTAAGTTGTGTCGGTGCTTTACCTTCCTTGGGATGTTCTATT
This sequence comes from Triticum aestivum, assembly GCF_018294505.1. Lineage (NCBI taxonomy): Eukaryota > Viridiplantae > Streptophyta > Magnoliopsida > Poales > Poaceae > Triticum > Triticum aestivum. The sequence goes on from NC_057807.1 coordinate 569,845,535, forward strand.
CTTCATAGAACTAGTAGTCTTGCGGATGCTATCGCTATGCTTGTAGTTGAACTTGAAAGACAATTTATGCATATGCATCCTTGCATACAAAGAATTTTCCTAGAATTCTCTAATATTGAGCATTCTTCTGTTAAGCGCGCTGTTACTATCTTTTTGGCTCACGGGCTTAGATTTATCATAAGAGAGGCCAAAGAAATCTTTGCGCACTATAGGGTGGACGCCGGTCGTCCTCCCATAGAGGCGATCCTCTACGATCAAGAGGAATTTAGGCATTTTCAATCTTCGGACTATGTTGCTTTTAATGAAAACCTTAGAAAAAAGGTTCCTACCAATGTCTTGGTTGATTGCATTAACAAACTTAATAATTATTTTGCCCTTCGAAACAATGAGCTAGGATACTCCCTTGAGTATAGGCCACAAGATTTTGCCAAAAGAATGCTTTTAGTGATGAAATAGTTGTGCACTATGAAGGGCCAAAGGAGGAACCCGTTCCTCATGTGATTGATCTTGGGGACATCTGTCCCACTAAATTTAGCCCTTTTGATTACTTTTGCTTGCCTCAAAGCAAACTTGCTGCCGAACATAGAGAATATGAGATGAGCCTTCAAGATCTATCTTATTATTATGGCACGTGTTAAATCTATCTTCGCTTTTATGCCTAGCTAGGGGCGTTAAACGATAGCGCTAGTTGGGAGGCAACCCAATTTTTCTTTATGTTTTTTGTTTTTCTCTTGTTTAGGAATAAATCTTGCATCTACTCTCTGTTTAGATGTGTTTTTATCTTTTAATTAGTGTTTTTGCCAAGTAGAACCTATAGGATAAACTACGATGATAGTTGATTTTATTCTGCTGAAAAACAGAAACTTTGCGCTCACGAGAAAAAAATCAATAAATCACAGAAACGTGATTTTGCATTTATTCTTTTTGCTGCTGATCAATAGACAAATTTTCCTGTACGTCCTATTTTGTTAGGATTTTTAGAGTTCCATAAGTTTGCGTTAGTTACAGATTTCTACAGACTGTTCTGTTTTTGACAGATTCTGTTTTTCGTGTGTTGTTTGCTTATTTCAATGCATCTATGGCTAATAAATTAGTTTATAAACCATAAGGAAGTTGAAATACAGTAGGTTTAACACCAAAATAAATAAAGAATGAGTTCATTGCAGTACCTTATGTGGTGGTTTTGTTTTCTTTCACTAACGGAGTTTATAAGATTTCCTGTTGAGTTTTGTGTTGTGAAGTTTTCAAGTTTTGGGTAAAGCCCTTATGGACTATGGAATAAAGGGTGGCAAGAGCCTAAGCTTGGGGATGCCCATGGCACCCCAAGATATTCAAGAGTAGCCAAAATCCCAAGCTTGGGGATGCCCCGGGAAGGCATCCCCTCTTTCGTCTTTGTTCATTGGTAACTTTACTTGGAGCTATATTTTTATTCGCCACATGATATGTGTTTTGCTTGGAGCGTCATGTATTATATTAGTCTTTGCTTGTTAGTTTACCACAATCATTCTTGCTGTAACACGCCTTTTGGGAGAAGCCTATTTGATTAGAATTTGCTAGAATACTCTATGTGCTTCACTTATATCTTTTGAGCTTGATAGTTTTTGCTCTAGTGCTTCACTTATATCTTTTAGAGCACGACGGCGGTGTCTTAATTTTGAAGAAATTGCTAGTCTATCATGCTTCACTTAGATCATTTTGAGAGTCTTTTAGAACAGCATGGTATTTGCTTTTGTTACAAAGTTGATCCTAGAATGATGAGCATCCAAGTTGGGTATAATAAAAACTATCATAGGAAGTGAATTGGATGCTATGATCAACTTGATACTTGATAATTGTTTTGAGATATGGAGGTAGTAATATTAAAGTCATGCTAGTTGGGCGATTATGGTTTTAAAGAATGCTTGTGTTGCAGTTTGTGATTCCCGTAGCATGCACGTATGGTGAACCGCTTTGTGATGAAGTTGGAGCATAATTTTATTTATTGATTGTCTTCCTTATGAGTGGCAGTCGGGGACGAGCGATGGACTTTTCCTACCAATCTATCCCCCTAGGATCATGCACGTAGTGCTTTGATTTTTGATGACTTCTAAATTTTTGCAACAAGTATATGAGTTCTTTTGATTAATGTTGAGTCCATGGATTATACGCACCCTTTCACCCTTCCACCATTGCTAGCCTCTCTTGTGCCACGCAATTTTTGCCGGTACCATACACCCACCATACTCCTTCCTCAAAACAGCCACCATACCTACCTATTATGGCACTTCCATAGCCATTCCGAGATATATTGCCATGCAACTTTCCACCGTTCCGTTCATATGACACACATTACTTTTGTCATATTGCTCTTTGCATCATCATGTAGTTGACATCGTATTTGTGGCAAGGCCACCTTCATAATTTTCATACATGTCGCTCTTGAGTCATTGCATATCCCGGTACACCGCCGGAGGCATTCATATAGTCATATCTTGTTCTAGCTTTGAGTTGTAAATCCATAAAAGTGTGATGATCTTCATTATTAGAGCATTGTCCTCGTGAGGAAAGGATGATGAAGGCTATGATTCCCCCACAAGTCAGGATGAGACTTCGGACTTTACAAAAAGAAAAAAAAGGGAAAAGAAAAAAAAGAGGCCAAAAAGAAAAAAAAAAGAGAAAAAGGCCAAAGAAAAAAAAGAGGAAAAGAAAAGAAAAAAAAGAAAAAAATAAAATGAGAGAAAAAGAGAGAAGGGACAATGCTACTATCTCCTTTTCCACACTTGTGCTTCAAAATAGCACCATGATCTTCATGATAGAGAGTCTCATATGTTGTCACTTTCATATACTAGTGGGAATTTTTCATTATAGAACTTGGCTTGTATATTCCAATGATGGGCTTCCTCGAAAGTGCCCTAGGTCTTCGTGAGCAAGCAAGTTGGATGCACACCCACTAGTTTTCTTTTGTTGAGCTTTTATATATTTATAGCTCTAGTGCATCCGTTGCATGGCAATCCCTACTCACTCACATTGATATCTATTAATCAGCACCTCCATAGTCCGTTGATACGCCTAGTTGATGTGAGACTATCTTCTCCTTTTTGTCTTCTCCACAACCACCATTCTATTCCACATATAGTGTTATGTCCATGGCTCATGCTCATGTATTGCATGAAAGTTGAAAGAGTTTGAGATTATTAAAGTATGAAACAATTACTTCGCTCGTCATCGGGGTTGTGCATGATTAAATACGTTGTGTGATGAAGATGAAGCATAGCCAGACTATATGATTTTGTAGGGATAACTTTCTTTAGCCATGTTATTTGGAGAAGACATGACTACCTTGACTAGTATGCTTGAAGTATTACTATTTCTCATGTCACTATGAACTTTTATTTTGTATTATTTGGATCTGAATATTCATGCCACAATGAAAGAAAATTGCATTATGAATTATGCTAGGTAGCATTCCACATCAAAAATTCTCTTTTTATCATTTACCTACTCGAGGACAAGCAGGAATTAAGCTTGGGGATGCTTGATACGTCTCCAACGTATCTATAATTTTTTATTCTTCCATGCTATTATATTACCCCTTTTGGATGTTTATGGGCTTTATTCTACACATTTATATCATTTTTGGGACTAACCTACTAACCGGAGGCCCAGCCCGTATTGCTGTTTTTTTGCCTATTTCAGTATTTCGAAGAAAAGGAATATCAAACGGAGTCCAAACGGAATGAAACCTTTGGGAGCATTATTTTTGGAACAAATATGATCCGTAGAGCCTGGAGTGCAAGTCAAGAAAGCTCCGAGGGCCCCACGAGATAAGAGGGCCCCCCCTGTAGGGCGCGCCCCCTGTCTCGTGGGCCCCTCGGGCGTCCACCGATGTACTTCTTCATCCTATATATGTCCACGGACCCCAAAAACATCTAGGAGCACCACGAAACACAATTTCCACCGCCGTAACCTTCTGTATCCGCGAGATCCCATCTTGGAGCCTTCGCCGGCACTCTGCCGGAGGGGGAATCGACCATGGAGGGCTTCTACATCAACAACATAGCCTCTCCGATGAGTTGTGAGTAGTTTACCACAGACCTACAGGTCCATAGTTATTAGCTAGATGGCTTATTCTCTCTTTTTGGATCTCAATACAATGTTCTCCCCCTCTCTTGTGGAGATCTATTCGATGTAATCTCTTTTTGCGGTGTGTTTGTCGAGATCCAATGAATTGTGGGTTTATGATGAAGTTTATCTATGAATAATATTGGAATCTTCTCTGAATTCTTTTATGTATGATTGAGTTATCTTTACAAGTCTCTTCGAATTATCAGTTTGGTTTGGCCTACTAGATTGATCTTTCTAGCCATGGGAGAAGTGTTTAGCTTTGGGTTCAATCTTGCGGTGATCTTACCCAGTGACAGAAAGGGTTGCAAGACACGTATTGTATTGTTGCCATCAAGGATAACAAGATGGGGTTTATATCATATTGCATGTGTTTATCCTTCTATATCATGTCATTTTGCTTAAGGCGTTACTCTGTTCTTATGAACTTAATACTCTAGATGCAGGCAGGAGTCGGTCGATGTGTGGAGTAATGGTAGTAGATGCAGGCAGGAGTCGGTCTACTTGTTATGGACGTGATGCCTATATACATGATCATGCCTAGATAACGTCATAATTATTCGCTTTTCTATCAATTGCTCGATAGTAATTTGTTCACCCATCGTAATACTTATGCTCTCGAGAGAAGCCTCTAGTGAAACCTATGGCCCCGGGGTCTATCTCTTATCATATTTGCTTTCAATCTACTTTTTATTTCCATCTTTACTTTTCTGCATCTATATCACAAAATACCAAAAATATATTTATCTTATTATACTATCTCTATCAGATCTCACTTTCGTAAGTGACCGTGAAGGGATTGACAACCCCTTTATTGTGTTGGTTGCGAGTTCTCAGTTTGTTTGTGTAGGTGCGTGAGACTTTTGAGGAGCCTCCTACTGGATTGATACCTTGGTTCTCAAAACTGAGGGAAATACTTACGCTACACTTTGCTGCATCACCCTCTCCTCTTTGGGGAAAACCAATGCTAGCTCAAGACGTAGCACCTATTAACCAGAGGCCCATCCCATATTGCTATTTTATTGCCTGTTTCAGTATTTCGAAGAAAAGGAATATCAAACGGAGTCCAAACGGAATGAAACCTTCGGGAGCATGATTTTTGGAATGAACATGATCCGGGAGACTTGAGGTACAAGCCAGGGAAGCCTCGAGGAGGCCAGGAGATAGGAGGGCGCCCCCACCCCCTGGGCGCGCCCCCGTGTCTCGTGGGCCCCTTGAGACTCCTCGGCTGACTTTTTTCGCCTATATATTCTCATATACCCTAAAACCATCGAAGACGAAGATAGATTGGGAGTTCCGCCGTTGCAAGCCTCTGTAGCCACAAAAAACCTCTCGGGAGCCTGTTCCGGCACCCTGCCGGAGGGTGGATCCATCATCGGTGGCCATCTTCATCATCCCGGCGCTCTCCATGACAAGGAGGGACTAGTTCACCCTCAGGGCTGAGGGTATGTACCAGTAGCTATGTGTTTGATCTCTCTATCTCTCGTGTTCTCTCTATGGCACGATCTTGATGTATCGCGAGCTTTGCTATTATAGTTGGATCTTATGATATTTCTCCCCCCTCTACTCTCTTGTGATGAATTGAGTTTTCCCTTTGAAGTTATCTTGTCGGATTGAGTCTTTAAGGATTTGAGAACACTTGATGTATGTCTTGTCGTGCTTATCTATGGTGACAATGGGATATTCACGTCATCCACTTGATGTATGTTTTGGTGATCAACTTGCGGGTTCCACCCATGAACCTATGCATAGTGGTTGGCACACGTTTTCATCTTGACTTTCCGGTAGAAACTTTGGGGCGCTCTTTCAAGTACTTTGTGTTGGTTGAATAGATGAATCTGAGATTGTGTGATGCATATCGTATAATCATGCCCACAGATACTTGAGGTGACAATGGAGTATCTAGGTGACATTAGGGTTTTGGCTGATTTGTGTCTTAAGGTGTTATTCTAGTATGAAATCTATGATAGATTGAACGGAAAGAATAGCTTCATGTTATTTTACTACGGACTCTTGAATAGATAGAACAGAAAGGATAACTTTGAGGTGGTTTCGTACCCTACCATAATCTCTTCGTTTGTTCACCGCTATTAGTGTCTTTGGAGTGACTCTTTGTTGCATGTTGAGGGATAGTTATGTGATCCAATTATGTTATTATTGTTGAGAGAACTTGCACTAGTGAAATTATGAAACTTAGGCCTTGTTTCCTACAATTGCAATACCATTTACGCTCACTTTTATTATTAGTTACCTTGCTGTTTTTGTAATTTCAGATTACAAATACCTTTATCTACTATCCATATTGCACTTGTATCACCATCTCTTCGCCGAACTAGTGCACCTATACAATTTACCATTGTATTGGGTGTGTTGGGGACACAAGAGACTCTTTGTTATTTGGTTGCAGGATTGTTTGAGAGATACCATCTTCATCCTACGCCTCCCACGGATTGATAAACCTTAGGTCATCCACTTGAGGGAAATTTGCTATTGTCCTACAAACCTCTACACTTGGAGGCCCAACAACGTCTACAAGAAGAAGGTTGTGTAGTAGACATCAAGACCGATGGTGAAAAATTATTGCAGCCAAGGCTTTCCACATTACTTTATATAAAGCTCATATCTAATTGGGTAGCTTTGCTCATTTCTTACTTGGCTTACACTTGGTCTCAATTGAGACATGTATGTTCTAACTATTTTCGTTTCAGAAATTTAAAGCCAAGGTTAAAATCTTCTGAGCAAACCGATGCCAGTATAGTTTCTTATCCAAAGAAATTGGAGATAGAGTGCAAAACACAATGCATAGCTGAATGGGGTGATGCAAAAATCTAAACCATTCGTTTGCTTAACACCAAAGCCGTTCTCAGAGCAAGATCGGCTAGAGAATAAAAAGTTTACCTTCAATTCAAGCATGTGTCATCAAATATTTGATTTGTTGTTGAGAAATAGTTATATTAGAATTTTTATCACCATGTTGAGCCATCTGTCCAGGGACGAATGTCTTATAAGTTGCATGATTCGTCCAAGCATAATTTTGAGGATTGCAACATGTTTTGTCAAATAGTTAAATCGGCCATTGGTAAAGGACGATTGAAATTTGTTGAGACACCAAGAGATGACCAGTCTATTCCGATTGGTCCCGATGGCAGAAAGTTTTTGCATCAGCTGCTTCAAGTCGATCCATTTAAAGAGAAGGTAAAAACTGCAGGTGATGGGATCAAGCTTTCAAGTAAAGAAGTTGTTGAAGAGCATAATGAACATAATCTTGAGGGCGAAAATTCCATCAAACCTACAATGGAGACGTCAAGGACTGGGGGGCAGCAAGCAAATCCAATGATCAATGAAAGCAAACCAAAAGAAAGCAAAGGCCGAAATAAGCGCAAGTGTAAGAGATCAAAAATCACATTTGCTGAACTATTGGATAAATATCAAAATAAGAGTGAAGATAAGAATGTTTATCGGCCAAATCATGCAAAGAAACGAAGATCACCCCCAAGGCGCAAATATGAGGATCGATATTGGCAAAGTGATAATTTTAATGCAAGATATTCATATCCTTATTTTGGGACGCCAATGCCAATGCCGTGGATGCATCCCTATGCTCATGTTGATTCATATCCATCATGGGACAGGTATGATACAAGGGCACTGAGGGAGTCCCGGACTAGGGGGTGTCCGGATAGCCGAACTATCATCATCGACCGGACTCCAAGACTATGAAGACACAAGATTGAAGACTTCGTCCCGTGTCCAGATGGGACTTCCCTTGGCGCGGAAGGCAAGCTTGGCGATACGGATATGTAGATCTCCTACCATTGTAACCGACTTTGTGTAACCCTAGCCCTCTCCGGTGTCTATATAAACCGGATGGCTTTAGTCCATAGGACGAACAACAATCATACCATAGGCTAGCTTCTAGGGTTTAGCCTCCTTGATCTCGTGGTAGATCCACTCTTGTAACACACATCATCAATATTAATCAAGCAGGACGTAGGGTTTTACCTCCATCAAGAGGGCCCGAACCTGGGTAAAACATCGTGTCCCTTGTCTCCTGTTACCATCCGCCTAGACGCATAGTTCGGGACCCCCTACCCGAGATCCGCCGGTTTTGACACCGACATTGGTGCTTTCATTGAGAGTTCCTCTGTGTCGTCACCATCAGGAAGGATGCCTTTTCCCGTCTTCAAAGACGGCACCGTCGTTAAGGGAGCTTTGGCCGCCGGCCAGACTATCCGGCTAGGCGGCTTTCTTATGACCGCCCGTTCGGCCACCGCTCCAACAATGACCTCTCAGTTCATTGAAAGTGGTCTGCATGTCAGCTCGGAATTCGCCGAGCAGTTAGATCCGATTGAGCTCTCCTCCGTAAACGAGCTCTTGGACTGCATCGCCGCCCTGGGAGTCGCTACTGACTACGATCAGATCAGGCTTAAAACCGATCTGAGAGAAATTAACTCTCCCCAGGTTACCCACCACGCTATCGTGGTAGAGGAACAATGCGGCGACTCTTCTTCTATATTAAAAACCAACTATGTCCGGATTCCCCATCCCCCCATGCCGGATTCCCGCGGAGGGACGGACGCTAATCAAATACTGAACCTAAAGTCAGGCATCGGACCAGATTCGTTGGAAAGCATCCGGCAAACCAAGCTTCTGAATCCGGAAGCCTCTGGGCCTTTGAGCCTCAGATTGGGCGAGGTTCCGAACTTGATTCCACCCGCCCACCCAAACATAAGCGATCTATCTCAAATACGGCAAGAGCCCGATGAAACAGTACATCATTACTGGGCCAGATTCCTCCTGGTTATGGACAGCATAAAGGACTGCCGTGAAGAAAGCGTGATTTCAATTTTCTGCAACAATTGCACGGACAAGGGAATCATAAACGCCATCAGTTGTCGCGAAGTTACACGCTTTGCTGACCGAGCGACCATTGTACAAAAATACTACGCAATGGAAAGTGCCTGGAAAACTGAAACTAGGTTTTGGGACAATCCGGCCCTGAATGCAACCCCAGTCCGAAATAAAAGGGTGCGTCATACTCAAGCACCTGGGTTAAAAAGCAAAAAGCAAAAACCCTATTAAGGGTATGGAACCGTACTGGAGGGATGGCTCAACGGACCCTGCAAAATCCACAGTACGGAGGGCGCCACTCCAACACATAGCCTTCGAGCATGTTGGATATTACAGCAGGTGGCCAAAAGTGGCGAAGGCTTTTTAGCCCCGGGCAACCAGCCCAGCAGCACCAGTATGGTATTAATAGTCTTCGAGACTTTCGCATCAAATAACATACGGAAACGAACAATCCGCAGCCTTGCCGAAGTCTACCAAGTAGCAACAACAAATCCATGGAGCGACACGGCTATCACCTTTAATGCTAGCGACGAACCTAAATTCCGAACAACTAGAGCACCAGCGGCATTGGTCCTCAGTCTGATAGTGGACGACTTTCGTCTTACCAAGGTACTCATGGATGGCGGCAGCGGACTAAACCTCATCTATGAGTAAACCCTTCAAAAAATGTAAATTGACTGGAGCCGCATTGAGCGAAGCAGCACAACCTTCAGGGGAATAATTCCTAGTTGAGAAGTACGCTGCACGGGAAAAATCACACTAGATGTAGTGTTCGGCTCGCCGGACAATTATAGGTCCGAAGAGGTCACGTTCCAAGTGGCCCCATTCGGCAGCGGATATCACGCTTTGTTAGGACGAGAGGCATTCACAATCTTCCAAGCTATACCCCATTACGGGTACATGAAGCTCAAAATGCCCGGACCCAATGGAATAATCACTCTCGCCAGTGATCCAGATACAGCACTCCGCGCTGAGAATAAGACGGCCGCACTAGCCCTAGAGGCATTATCCGAAGCCCTAGCGGCAGAGGAATTAACCGTGCTGCGCTCCATGGTGGATAGGGACGATGTTATACTCGATAAGAGGTCCAAGTCCACCTCCTTTAAACTAGCAGACGAAATAGTGAAATTCCAAGTCCATCCAACGGACCCCACAAAGACGGCATCCATTGGGGCACAATTAAATCCTGATGTAGAAGCCACACTACGAGAATTCCTTCGGGAAAATTGGGATATTTTTGCCTGGCATCCTTCAGACATGCCAGGAATCCCACGCAGGCTGGCAGAGCACAGCCTAAATATCCTAAAAGGATTCAAGCCAGTCAAACAAGCTCTTCGGCGATTTTCCGAACCCAAAAGACAGGCAATGGGAGAGGAGCTAGCCAAACTCTTAGAAGCCGGATTCATCAGAGATATCAAACATCCGGACTAGCTAGCCAACCTGGTAATGGTACCAAAAAAGGACAAATCCTGGCGCCTCTGCATCGATTTCAAAGACCTTAACAAGGCCTGTCCAAAGGACCCTTTCCCTCTCCCTCGCATCGACCAAATCATCGATGCTACCGCAGGGCACGATTCATTGTGCTTCCTCGATGCATACTCCGGATACCATCAAATCAAGATGGCGGAAAAATACCAGGCTGCAATGGCATTCATTACTCCATATGGGCCATTCTGCTTCAACACAATGCCCTTCAGACTCAAAAACACCGGCGCAACATATCAACGCATGATTCAGACATGTCTGGCTACCCAGATAGGCAAAACAGTAGAGGCATATGTAGACGATGTGGTCGTCAAGACCAAGCACGTCGAAACTCTAGTAGACGACTTGAGGGTGACATTTGACAACCTCCGAGCATATGACATTAAGCTCAACCCGGAGAAGTGTGTCTTCGGAGTACCAGCCGGAAAACTTTTGGGCTTCATTGTATCCGGTAGAGGAATTGAAGCAAACCCAGCCAAGATCCGAGCTCTGTCACAATTGGATATCCCAAAAGACCTCAAGCAAATACAAAAACTAACTGGGTGTGTAGCGGCTCTAAGTCGCTTCATCTCCCGTTTGGGAGAAAAGGCTCTGCCCCTCTATCGCCTTCTCCGGCGCACCGAACACTTCGAATGGACGGATGCCGCCACGGCCGGACTCGAACAAATCAAGGCCATACTGGCAACAAATCCAGTCCTAGCCGCGCCCAACCTGGGCGAACCTATGTTATTATATATCGCAGCAACACATCAAGTTGTTAGCGCGGTACTCGTCGTCGAACGAGAAACTGAAGGGCACAGATTCCCTCTTCAAAAACTAGTGTACTACGTATCCACTGTCTTAACTCCATGCAAGTCCCGGTACCCACATTATCAAAATATAGCGTATGCGGTGTTCATGGCATCCCGGAAGCTGCGACACTACTTTCAAGAGTGTTCCATAACGGTGGCCTCCGAAGTACCTCTCAACGATATTATAAACAATCACGACGCAACAGGCAGGATTGCAAAGTGGGCCATTGAGCTCTTACCATTTGACATAACCTACAAACCACGGCGAGCTATAAAGTCGCAAGTCCTGGCTGACTTCGTCGCCGAATGGACCGAAGCCGAACTCCCTAAAGAGTATGACGCGTACTCCAATTGGATCATGCATTTCGACGATTCCAAAATGTTGGCTGGCTTGGGGGCTGGCGTCGTCTTGACGTCCCCAACTGGAGACACAGTCCAATACGTACTTCAAATAATGTACATGGACTCCAACAACGCAGCCGAATATGAGGCCCTTCTACACGGCCTCCGGATGGCAATCTCCATGGGCATCCAATGCCTAGAGGTGCGCGGGGATTCAAACCTCGCAATATCCCAAGTAAATGGAGACTTTGACGCCAAAGATCCGAAAATGGCAGCTTACCACAATGCTGTCCTAAATGTCAGCCCGGTTCGAAGGACTCGAATTCCATCACGTAGCCCGGGATAATAACCAGGCAGCAGACGTGTTAGCACGCATCGGCGCAAAACATGACGCCGTACCTCCAAACATCTTCCTAGAACGGCTCTTTAAGCCATCCGTATTATGGGAAGAGGAGTCCGGAAATAACAGTCTGGAGCCAGCTGCACCTCCTAACCCAGACAATTCTGACACGATCGGTGGCTCAGCCAATGAAATAACACCTTCAGCCCACGAAATAATGGCAGTAATTGCCCCGTGGACGGAACCATTCCTAGCCTACTTAATTAGGCAGGAACTTCCCGAAGACCAAAATGAGGCCCGCTGCATAGTTCGGCGATCTAAAGCCTACAAGGTCCATGAGGGAGAACTTTATAAGAAAAGCACAACCGGAGTCCTTCAAAGGTGTATCTCCGAAGAGGAGGGGCGAAATCTCCTGGCTGAAATTCACACCGGGCTCGGCGGGCACCACGCCGCAGCCCGGGCCCTTGTAGGCAAGGCCTTCCGTACGGGATTTTATTGGCCAACAGCCCGGGCAGATGCTCAGGACTTAGTCCGACGATGCGTTGGTTGCTAGCTCTTTGCTAATCAGAGCCACATGCCACCCACCGCCCTTAAAACTATACCCATCACCTGGCCGTTCGCGGTCTGGGGGCTTGACATGGTTGGACCCCTTAAAGGGGGAACCCACAAGCGCAAATACTTATTGGTCATGGTGGACAAATTCACCAAATGGATTGAAGCCAAGCCGGTTAAAACTGCAGAATCCGGACCTGTGATAGACTTCATATCCGGGGTAGTACACCGTTTTGGCGTCCCCCACAGCATCATCACTGATAACGGCATGAATTTCACGGCCGATGAGGTTAAACTCTAGTGCAAAAACATGGGCATAAAGCTCGATTACGCTTCAGTCTATCACCCTCAAACTAACGGTCAAGTCGAGCGAGCAAATGGTCTAATCATGAGCGGCATCAAACCCAGACTAGTGCGGTCCCTCAAGGAATCTAACCCGCACTAGGTAGAGGAGCTCGACTCCGTACTCTGGGGGCTGCGGACCACGCCAAACCGAACTACCGGATTCACACCATTTTTTATGGTGTACGGCGTAGAGGCAATTCTGCCCTGCGATATAATTCATGACTCACCTTGCGTCCGCATGTACGAAGAAAGAGAAGCCGAGCTAGATCGGCAGGACAATTTGGACGCTTTAGAGGAGGAACGGGACGTGGCAAAAGCTCGTTCCGCATTTTACCAACAGCAGGCTCGAAGATATCAAAGCAGAGAAGTACGGGCCAAAGCTTACAATGTCGGCGAACTTGTTCTACGCCTGCCGGACAAGAAAAAGGACAAACTTAAGCCCAAGCGGAAGGTCCCTTCATCATCGACCAAGTCCTGACCGGCGGAGCATACCGTCTACGTAACGCATCTAACAACCGACTCGAGCCGAACCCATGGAATGCAGCCCGTCTCCGAAGATTCTACGCCTAAGGCCGGACTCAGAGTTCGTCTCACTCTTCCGTCCACCTTTTTACATTTTCACTATCTCTTGTCCCCCTCCTTCTTCCCACTTTTTTTTCTTTTCAATACCTTTGATAGGCTGATTTGCGCATTGTTCACACACACTCGATGTGCTCCTAGCACTCGTTATACCTGGGGGCTTCTTTAACATAAGCTTATTTATACGGGCTTCATGCCCAACACATGTGTCATACTTCCGCATGTACCTTTTATTCACCATTATATGCATCGATATGACTTAAGTTTTGGCCAAGCTGGGTTGCCTGGCTCCTATGCTTACCCCTACATTCCCGATTGTTCGGCTAGGAGGTAAAGGGAGCACCTCTGCGATTGTTACTGCCGGGTCAGCCGGTTGTGTACCTCAGACTGGGTGAAGCCGAAAGCTAGCGTTCTTAAGAGAATATTCGGTTGGTGACTTGAAAGATGATTTATTACTTACTTATTTATTTGCCCCCAGATGCCTTTTTCTGCTATTTTCACAGTCCGGACATGCACTTTAGGGCATGCCTCCCAGGGAAAGGAACCCTTAACGGAACTATTCTCCCTGGAAGATGTTTCTTACTAACCATGTAATATAACATAGCTAGTTGGGCACTTGTCTGATAAAGCAATTATGACCCCGACGCCTTGTCTCCACGCATGCCCCGGTTCTTCTATAACCGTAAGGGTATTCGGACACACTCTGGACTGTTGGGTCCGGAGGTTGAAGCGAAAAGGTCCGCAAAGACAAACGATCTACAATCCGGCTAGAAGGCATTTTACATGTCATTTCAAATTACATCGTCAAACTGACTGATTGTACTCCTCTTCAATCCCATCTAACAGGCTGTCTAATTTACAGTCCTGTTGGGAATATTTCGCAGCCAGTTCTACTTGGTCGTACATCAAGCTCACAGGGATCTCCTTCCCGTCAGGCCCCGCAGGTCCGACCTCGGCCATGTGGTTTGGGTCAGCCTTCGGGTATCGCGTCTTCACCATGGCCCAGGCTTCCCTGGCGCCTTGACGACAGGCCGATATTTTCCACAGATGGAGGCGTCGCCGTGCTCCCTGAAGCTTCTCAGCAAGCTCTCCAAGGCCCTCGGGTAGGGAGACGGAAGGCCATAAAGCCCGAACGACGACACTCATCGCGTGCCAAACAAGTTCGAGCAGTTGAACCAGCTCGGGAAGTTGGTCACCCGTTGAACCAGGCATTTCCTCCGCAGGGCGACCTGTGAGCACACCTAACGACACATTTCTGTCAATTGACTTCCTCGCCGAATTCTTCTTTTCAAAGGAATTTGCTCAAGCACTTACTATAAATGCCGCGTCAAAGCCGCTGATTCTCCTTCACGGAGCCAGACAGCTGGGCCTGAACGCCTTTCAGCTCTTCTCCTAGCTGGGCGTGGGCATCTTGGAGCTTGTTGCTCTCCTGCTGCACCTTCATAAGCACCCTCTCGTCGGCCTTTAGCTGACGCAGTAGCTGTTGCTTGTCCGGATCAAGTCCGGCGCCCTCTGCAATATTATTGTCAGATTTACGCACACGCCGCACTTTGTTAACTACGTATCTTTTCGAAGTACGTATTACCAGCGGGGGTCTCTGTGGCTCTCCCTGTGGTGGCTAGTGCGGCCTCAAGTTGGGCCTTGCACTCTTGGAGCTCCTGGGATAGGTGGGTGTTCTTCTCCGTAAGATCCTGCATAATAAATGATCCTTAAATCAGTTATTTTAACTATTATAAGTCTCGGGGGCTACTGGCATATATAACTATCAAAATCACTTACCCGTATGTCCTTCACATACTGCTCCGTGGCTCTGGTTAAACCATCTTGAGCAGCACGGAGGTGCGCGTTTCCCGCGTCAAAGGCATTCAACGCCTCCGGGGAGAAACACGCGTCATGAAGAACTATCCGGCGACGCCTATGATTCATGGCGCTCTCCACCTCAGACTGGGTGGCGGACAGCCTGTCGGCATCCTCCGTTGGAGGAGCATCCGGCTCTTGCCTTGTGTTCGCCTCCACTTCCGGACCACGCGATGGAGCATGGCTGGTGGAGGCTTGATTGGCAACCTCTCCGGACATTGTCCGGCGAGCGCTCTTTCTCCTGGAAAAAGTTATGAGCATTAATGTACCTCCTAGGGATCCTTCCCTCAAAAACAATGGTGCACTGTACCGTTGCGGCAACGTTTCGACTCGCGTCGCACTCTTCTTCCGCCTGCTGGGCCGAACTGACCCTTGTTGGTCAACCGCCGCAGGTTCGGCTTCCCGCCTTAAAGGCACCTCCTGCGATGCACCATCAATATGGGATGGTCAGAATTGAGCATGGATTAAATGATGGTGTCAAGACCTCAGCCGTAGTCACCTGGGAGGCCAGAATCAAACCGGGGTAGCCAGCCGTAATGGCGACTAGGGCATTGTCCATGCTAAGTTGGTGGAACGCCCCGTCGATCAGCTCCACCTTTATGTCCGGATCCTCTTCGGAGGTTGGATCAAGGGATCGTTCCGGATCCTAGGGCTGTGGAGTTAGGCTTCGTATGCCCTCCACGTCCCGGCGCAGTTCCTGCGCCGAAATTACAAAGTAAAATACTTGACTTTGGAAGTATGGATCGGGTGGATGAAACGTCCACTTACCTAGCTCCGAGGGTTGTTCATGGAAAATCCGTTCAATGGATTCGTGCGGAGAAAGTCCTCTTCCTCCCCCTTGTACAAGCCGGACAGGATCTTTGCCAGATCGGCTGCCGAGCTCGGCCCTTTGCGGCCGTGAAGGGTGGCGTCGTCTTCCCTGTTGAAATCCCACATAGGATGGCCCCTATATTGGAGCGGCTGCACCCCTCGCATAATGCACGTGGCCATGATTCCAATCATGGTCAATCCGGAATGGGCCAGTAATCTAATCCGGCCCATCAGATAATGGGCGCTCCTATCATCCTCCCGTTGAGGGCTCCGCGGGCGCCAACTTAGGCGTTTCTTCAAGGGAGCATTGCTGAACTCCGGGAGGCCGACCCGAACTGGGTCCGGCAGAGGGGCGTCCTCCATGTAGAACCATTCCGAAGGCCAGTCTTCAGACGCCTTCTTCGGGGTGCCGGATAGATATCCGGTCCCGGCGATGCGCCATATTTCGGCTCCGCCCACTTGATATATCGACCCCTCATAAGAACGGGGTACAAGGCAAAACAATCTCTTCCATAGCGTGAAATGGGGCTCGATGCCCAGGAACAGCTCGCAAAGAGCTACAAAGCCCGCGATGTGCAAAATGGAGGCACGTGTGAGGTGGTGGAGCTGGAGTCCATAGAACTCTAGGAGCCCCCGGAGAAACGGATGTATGGGAAATCCGAGTCCCCTTATTAGATAAGGGACGAAGCATACCCGCTCTCCTTTGGAAGGGTTGGGGACGCTCTCCGCCTGCTTCCCACCCTGGAAGGTGGCCAGTCCGGCTCGAACCGGAACCATGAAAGCTGGGGGTAGATATCCCTCAGCTTGGAGCGCCACTAGATCGCTGTGTGGAACTGAGCATCTCCCCCAATCTCCTGGATTAGGGCTGGGAGCGCGAGAGGAGGAGCCGCGTCGACTACCCATGATGGAATGGATTTTTTGTCAGAAGCGCTTCGATGAGAACTTGCAAAGGGAGGATGGTGTGAGCTGGATCTAGATCCTCGCCTCTCTTATAGGCGGCTCGTTCGCACGGCTAGGGGGTAATATGTAAAAATACCCTAGCTTTTCGCATTCATACGACACGTGGAATAAGGCCATTATTGGGCGCAGAAGCCAAGGAGCGCAACATTTATGAGGAAGTCCGACACTATTCGACAGGAACATGAAGTTTGAAGGACAACCCGCCTTGCAACGCCGAAGACAATATACGCGCCGGACTCGTCGTCGCTGAAGCCCGGTTCGGGGGCTACTGAGGGAGTCCCGGACTAGGGGGTGTCCGGATAGCCGAACTATCATCATCGACCGGACTCCAAGACTATGAAGACACAAGATTGAAGACTTTGTCCCGTGTCCGGATGGGACTTTCCTTGGCGTGGAAGGCAAGCTTGGCGATACGGATATGTAGATCTCCTACCATTGTAGCCAACTTTGTGTAACCCTAGCCCTCTCCGGTGTCTATATAAACCGTATGGCTTTAGTCCATAGGACGAACAACAATCATACCATAGGCTAGTTTCTAGGGTTTAGCCTCCTTGATCTCGTGGTAGATCCACTCTTGTAACACACATCATCAATATTAATCAAGCAGGACGTAGGGTTTTACCTCCATCAAGAGGGCCCGAACCTGGGTAAAACATTGTGTCCCTTGTCTCCTGTTACCATCCGCCTAGACGCACAGTTCGGGACCCCCTACCCGAGATCCGCCAGTTTTGACACCGACAGGCATATTCTCCATCTTAGTTTATACCATCTCACCAATATTATGCAGCTCCGAGAAGATCAACATTTGAACAGTCCCATGTGAAAGACTGTTGCAATCATAAGGAATCGGTCAAGAGCTCAAGGAAGAATAAAGAGGTGGTAAAGCAAGTTTACCGCGTTAAAAGAGATGGTCATAAAAGTGTTACTTCATATTTGATCTCAAATGAAAAGGAGCCAATTAAAGTACTCCCTCTGTCCGGAAATACTTGTCGGACAAATGGATGTATCTAGATGTATTTTAGTTGCAGATACATTTCTTTTTATCCATTTCTCCGACAAGTATTTTGGTACGGAGGGAGTATTAACATTGGCTACTAAAAGTAATGAGGCAAGTTAATCAAGTGCCAAATCTGAAGATAAGAAGTTGAGAGTGCACAAGGTAAAACAATAATTTCCATTACTTCAAACAAAATCACAATCGAGGTGCCCACTCGGTTTATTGTATTGGCAAAAGAAGGAATTACAAAAGCTTAGTGCACGACAGCTGAAAAAGAAGAACATGGCATGGGTTCCCAAGAGGAGCAGTCAAAATAAAAATGATGTGCAACCTTCTATTGCAACAAGGGTTACAAAAGCAAAGGAAGAGAAGGATGGAAGCGAAAAACAATTAGGCCGAAGGTGTGCATCATCCCATCAAAATGTTTGGTTAGCACGTCATCCATATGTTGGGAAACTTAGTAATTTCAAAAAAATTCCTACGCACACGCAAGATCATGGTGATGCATAGCAACGAGAGGGGAGAGTATCGTCCACGTACCCTTGTAGACTGTAAGCGGAAGTGTTATGACAACGCGCTTGATGTAGTCGTACGTCTTCACGATCAACCGATCCAAGTACCGAACGTACAACACCTCCGCGATCTGCACACGTTCAGCTCGGTGACGTCCCACGAACTCACGATCCAGTAGAGCTTCGAGGGAGAGTTCCGTCAGCACGACGGCGTGATGATGGTGTTGATGAAGCTACCGACGCAGGGCTTCGCCTAAGCACCGCTATGATATGACCGAGGTGGATTATCGTGGAGGGGGGCACCGCACACGGCTAAAGATCAATGATCAACTTGTGTGTCTATGGGGTGCCCTCCTCACCCGTATAAAAAGGAGTGGAGGATGGGGAGGAGGCCGGCCTCCTAGGCGCGCCCCAAGGGGAGTCCTACTCCCACCGAGAGTAGGATTCCCCCCTTCCAAGTAGTAGGAGTAGGAGAGAAGGAAAGGGAAGAGAGAAGAGAAGGAAGGAGGGGGCGCCGCCCCTCCCCCTAGTCCATTCCGACTAGGCCTTTGGGGGCGCGCGGCCTGCCCTAGGCAGACCCTCTCTCTTTCCCGTATGGCCCAATAAGGCCCAATACTTCTCCCGACGAATTCCCGTAACTCTCCGATACTCCGATAAATATCCAAACCACTCAGAACCTTTCCGATGTCCGAATATAGCCTCCCAATATATCTATCTTTACGGCTCGACCATTTCGAGACTCCTCATCATGTCCCCGATCTCATCCGAGACTCTGAACAAACTTCGGTCATCAAATCACATAACTCATAATACAAATCGTCACAGAACGTTAAGCGTGCGGACCCTATGGGTTTGAGAACTATGTAGACATGACTGAGATTCATCTCCGGTCAATAACCAATAGCGGAACCTGGATGCTCATATTGGCTCCTACATATTCTACGAAGATCTTTATCGGTCAAACCGCATAACAACATACGTTGTTCCCTTTGTCATCGGTATGTTACTTGCCCGAGATTCGATCGTCGATATCTCAATACCTAGTTCAATCTCGTTACCGGCAAGTCTCTTTACTCATTCTGTAATGCATCATCCCGCAACTAACTCATTAGTCACATTGCTTGCAAGGCTTATAGTGATGTGCATTACCGAGAGGGCCCAGAGATACCTCTCCGACAATCGGAGTGACAAATCCTAATCTTGATCTATGTCAACTCAACAAGTACCATCGGAGACACCTGTAGAGCACCTTTATAATCACCCAGTTACGTTGTGACGTTTGGTAGCACACAAAGTGTTCCTCCGGTATTCGGGAGTTACATAATCTCATAGTTTGAGGAATATGTATAAGTCATTGTCACGACCGGTTTTTCATTAAAAAGCTTATTGAGAAAATCGATCTTTAGTTCCCAGTATAGGAAAAATTATCCTCACTGGTAGAGAAATACTTGATAAACAGAGGACCAGTAGCATAAATATATTACAGGGTTGAGCTGAGGCTGCTCAACAAATTATTACAAACTCGCCAATATCTTACATAAGGGCGGTTATGACACAGGGTGTGGTGGCATGCTACTAGCTCGAGATAAAAGTGGTGGTGGATAACTTGACTCCTAACTGGCAGCTCATCGAGCGTCGAAGTGAGGCTCGATGAATTTATTCTGGGGTGGCGGAAGCGGGTATGATACAATGACCAAAACAGGATCGCACGGGACTGACTGGGACTCCTCTAGGCTTCGGACTCGCTATTGAACTCTTCATCCATGAGATCGCCTTCATCAACATCTGGCCAAATCAACAAGCCAGGTGAGTACTTTGAAAGTACTCGCAAGACAGTTCGGACAAAAGATATAACAAATGCATGCATGAATGCGTCATGAGCAAAAGATAATGATACTCATCCCAAAATAAAGATTTTTCAAGTGAAACAAATAACTGAGACCGATCGGGTGTCTGGAGCGACGCCTCGAAAGGTAAACAAATAAAATTCATGCCGCAGTCGGGCGTCTAAGCGACACCACATAAAGGGCTTATAAAAGAAATGCCACAGTCGGACGTCTGAGCGACATCACAGAAAGGGCTTTGAAAAGAAATGCCACAGTCAGACGTCTGAGCGACATCACAGAAAGGGCTTGGAAAAGAAATGCCACAGTCGGTCGTCTGAGCGACATCACAGAAAGGGCTTATAAAAGAAATGCCACAGTCGGACGTCTGAGCGACATCACAGAAAGGGCTTTGAAAAGAAATGCCACAATGTAAATAACAAGTATGCCACCGTCGGACGTCTGAGCGACATCACAGACAGGGCTTATAACAAATGTAAATAACAAGTATGCCACCGTCGGACGTCTGAGCAACATCATAGACAGGGCTTATAACAAATGTAAATAACAAGATTAGTCCATCCACAAGAATAAACTTTTAACTGGATTTTTCACACATGTATTCCTCCAGAGTTTTGTCACTGAGACTGATATCTGACAAGATAAGATGAACACAGTACTTGGACAAGTACAAGATGATTTAAAGGATTTGTGACTCTGCAGAGTTTGTACTGAGTGACCACAGCCAACGGATTTCCATAGTCACGAAGGACTAGTTCCGTTTACGGTATTTCGGTAGAAACACATTTAACCAGTACACAACCATTCTACCTCACGATGCCAGGAATAACCCTAGACAACGTCCAAGAAAAACTTTGAGACGGGGAGGTCACAACCTCGAATAGCATGGGATCAAATTTCTATACGCGCGCTCTAAGGGGTGCCCCCCTCTCCGTCCCAACCGGAAACACCCATGCCCCCTGACCGGATGACGGGCTTTAATCCAGGGCCATGGAACCCTCATCCCGGCCTCTCTACTTGGTGTGTACCAGGAAAACGGTTGCAACTTACTAAGCCATATTCCTTGTGGAAAACATGTGGCAGTACAGGAATGGAAATGAATGGGAATGTGATTTGATTCACGATGACACTGATGTCAAATGGACTGGCATAAGACTGGCATGTCACAACACTGCCATCTTACCCATCCTCATGCCATCTCATGGCCATGCCAATATGTATCCAACAACATATGGCTTTCCGAAACTTACTTTCCACTTGTGCTTGAAATATAACATTTAAAGAAATGTTCATAAACATGCCATGAAACTCCTAAGATGCAAACATGCAACAAACACTTCATCATATCAAGAGTTCAAACATGCTTGCCTGGTTCGGAGTAGTCGGAGTCTAACTGGGTGAAGTTTGCGGCTCCGTCACTTCCTCCGGAATCTACGGTATAAGAAAAATACGCACGTAACGTAAATACCGCGAGGTGCAAAAAAAGTATACCAAATAATTTTCAAATAAATCTGATAAAAAACTAGACAAAATTTTAAGAAGAACAGAAAAAGAATCAACCAAAAATACTTTTCTGTTTAAAAGATATAAGGGTTTTGATCCAAGGACCTTTTTGTAATGAAACAGAAAACTCCCAGGGGGTTCAGCAGAAAAAAGATATAAGGTGCTATTTATAGCCAGCCCGAGGCGGTTGCCATGAACGGATAAGTCCGGCGAGCGACTACGGCGGCGCTGTGGCTGGACGGTTGGATTAGGGGCTTGAGCATCGACTAGACGAAGCACTGGTGCCATTCCAGTGTCCAACTCAGCAAGGAAGGGGTGGTTACGGCCTGTCCTCGACGGAACGGCCGCACGGCACGTCGGCGGCAGAGAACGCGCTCTGCGCGTGCCAGGCCATGGCAACGGTGCTGCATGCGTGCGCTGGCAAGGAGATGGCCACGCGGACCTCTCAGGAGGTCTGGGCGGTGCCGAACGGCGTTATGCCGTAGTGTGTCCCCCTGTCGGCCCTTACGGTGGTTCTGCCGCCGCGGGACACGCCGGCGCAAGCGGGCCACGGCGCCATCGACACCAGGAACGAGCCAAGCGCGCGTGTGGAGCTCCGGACAAGGAGGAGGGGCTGTGAGCAACGTGCCAAGTGCACAATTTACATGTGACTGAAACTCTGATGAAGAAACGACACTGAAATCTGAATTTTACTGAATATGAATAGTAACAGTGCATGCCAGGTGTTCAATAGAATGATTTTTGCATGTGGGGATTTTTCCTTGAGCTGGTTTTTGGTGGAGTGGTCTCTCATTGCAACTAGAGTTTGCCTGAATTTTGGTGGGATTTTTGGAGAAGTGGAGATATGAATTTCACCAAATTTGACAAATCTGGTTCAAACTTGCAGAGGTTGAATTTTGAAAATTTTGAAAGGAAGAAGAGTGGATCATGATGGTTCTAGGTTGTGGGTGCTAAGGACTATCCAGGGGAGTTGAGTTGAGACCAAAAATCAAAGGCATTAAGGTACTTGCTTTGCAAATGACCTAGGCTCAAAATAAAGGACAGAATTGTTTTTGGAAAAGAAACAAATGAGATAAAATCCAAAAATGGATTTTATTAGTTGGGACAGAATGTTTGGGTTGATACAAAGTGGAAGGAGGGGTTTTGGGGGAATTTTACCATAAGAGGTATGGTAAAATCAAGAAAGGATCAAAACCAAATAAAAGCCCAAAACCAAAAAGGTTTTTTTTAAACAAAAACCACAAAAATTTTGGAGTGTCACAGCACCTACCCCCTTAGGAAAAATGTCGTCCCCGAGATTTCAGCTGATCCTTAAATAGGTGTGGGTGCTCTGTCCGAAGGAAATCCTCTCTCTCCCAAGTAGCTTCATTCTCGGAGTGATTGCTCCACTGAACTCTGAAAAACTTGATGGTTTTCTGTCGGGTCCTCCTCTCAGACTCTTCTAATATTTTTATTGGGTGCTCCCGATAGGTGAGGTCTGGTTGCACGTCAATATTTTCATGTGATACTTGCTTCTCTGGGTTGCTCATGTACTTTCTCAACTGCGAGATGTGGAACACGTTGTGGATATCGGATAAATCCCCGGGTAGGTCTAGCTGGTAGGCTACCGTGCCTCTTCGGCCACTATACGGAATGGTCCGATGAATCTTGGTGCTAGCTTTCCCTTAATCCTGAATCGCTGCAGACCCCTCATAGGAGAAACTCTTAGGTATACAAATTCTCCGGGTTCAAAACTGATTTCCCGATGCTTTCGATCATAATAACTCTTTTGCCGACTTTGAGCTGTCTTGAGTCGATCTCTAATCGTCTTAACTTTCTCTTCAGCCTCTTTGAGCATATCTGGGCCAAAGTTGTGGCTGTCCCCGGTTTCTGACCAGTTTAGCGGGGTACGGCATCTTATCCCATATAGAGCTTCGAAGGGTGCCATTTGCAAGTTGGCTTGATAACTGTTGTTGTATGCGAACTCTGCATATGGCAAACTTTCTTCCCAACTAGTTCCGTATGTGAGGACACAGGCTCTCAGCATGTCTTCCAGAATTTGGTTTACGCGTTCAGTTTGACCATCAGTCTAGGGGTGGTATGCGGTATTGAACGACAGTTGGTTTCCCAGTGCCTGTTGTAGGTGATCCCAAAATCTAGAGACGAACTGTGTGCCTCTGTCGGATATGATAGTCTTTGGGACTCCATGCAGGCAGACGATACGGGCAAGATAAAGTCTGGCCAGTCTCTAAGTGGTGTAAGTTGTCTTCACCGGAATAAAACGTGCCACTTTGGTTAATCTGTCGGTTATGACCCATATGGCATTACTTCCGTGTTGCGACCGTGGTAGTCCAACAATGAAATCCATTCCAATCTCGTCCCACTTCCACTCGGGTATCTTGTTTGGTTGTAACAGCCCAGCTGGTCTCTGGTGCTCGGCCTTGATGCATTGACAAGAGTCACAGCATGCAATGAACGTGGCTATATCTCTCTTCATACCGTGCCACCAAAAAAATTTCTGAAGGTCTTTGTACATTTTGTTCCTCCAGGATAGATTGAATACGGAGCGTTGTGGCTTTCAGCCAGGATCTGTTGTTTGAGTTCCTTGATATTTGGTACGCAAAGCCTTTCTCCGTACCACAACATCCCTTGCTCATCTACGTTGAATTCCGAGGCCTTGCCCCAGCTCACTTTCCTTTTTATGCCATCAATGCTGGAGTGTCCATGCTGAGCCTCCTTAATCTTTTCCATCAGGGTAGGCTGTATTTCCAAATTTGATACGCTGCCTTCAGTGACCATTATTAAATTGAGTTTGGCAAATTCCTGTTGAAATTCTGGCCTCAAATTTGGTATATTGTCGTTGTCTGTGCTGGGATTCTGACTAAGGGCATCTGCCACAACATTTGCTTTTCCGGGATGATAGTGGATTCCAACATCATAATCATTTACCAACTCCAACCAGCGTCATTGTCGTAAATTAAGTTCCGGCTGTGTGAAAATATACTTAAGACTCTTATGGTCTGTGTATATTTCACAATGATTTCCAAGTAGAAAGTGTCTCCATTCCTTGAGTGCATGGATGACGCTGCCAATTCTAAGTCATGAGTGGGATAATTCTCCTCATGCTTGCGAATTTGTCTGGAGACATACGCCACTACCTTGCCTTCTTGCATCAACACGCATCCGAGGCCTTTCCGGGATGCGTCACAATATACCTCAAAATTCTTGTGTATGTCTGGCACAATTAATACTGGTGCCGTTGTTAATTTGCTTTTTAGCTCTTGGAAACTTTTCTCACATGCTTCCGTCCATTCAAACTTCTTGCCTTTCTTGAGCAATTGCGTCATTGGCTTTGCTATGGTAAAGAATCCTTCAATAAATCTCCGATAATAGCCTGCCATTCCCAAGAAACTCCGTACGTCCGTTACGCTAGCTGGCGGTTTCCATGCAAGTACGGCCTTGACCTTTTCCGGGTCTACTGCAATACCTTCTTGGGTTAGCACGTGGCCCAGAAAACCCACCTGTCTTAGCCAAAATTCACATTTGCTAAATTTGGCATACAGTTGATGTTTTCTGAGTTCTCCTAGTACAATCCTGAGATGCTCGGCGTGCTCTTCTGGTGTTTTGGATTATATCAGAATATCATCGATGAATACCACAACAAACTTGTCCATATACTTCATTAATACTTTGTTCATGAGGTGAACAAAATATGCGGGGGCGTTGGTTAGCCCAAATGGCATTACTGTGAATTCATACAGTCCATATCTGGAAGTGAAGGCTGTCTTGGAATATCTTCCGTCCGCACTTTTAATTGGTGGTATCCCGATCTCAAGTCAATTTTTGAGAAGACTTTGGCCTGTGCGAGCTGATCAAATAAATCATTTATTCGGGGCATTGGGTATTTGTTCTTGATTGTGACCATGTTAAGAGCTCGGCAGTCAATACACAATCTCAGTGTTCCGTCCTTCTTCTTGGCAAATAAAATTGGAGAACCCCAAGGTGAGGAACTGGCTCGTATGTATCCTTTCTCCAATAATTCTTTTATTTGCTTCTTCAGTTCTACCAATTCGGATGGTGCCATTCTGTATGGTTTCTTGTAAATGGGAGCGGTTCCGGGTGCTAGCTCAATGCTGAATTCTATCTCTCGGTCCGGTGGCATGCCTGGTAGTTCTTCTGGAAATACGTCTGGAAATTCACACACTACTGGAACCTTGTTCAGCTCAGAGACGTCCACCTTGTTTAATCTCGGTTGCTGAGGTATTTGTCTTTCTTTGGCTGAAACTTTTATTGTCTTCCCTTGATGGTGTGTGAGAATCACGGTCCGGTTGAAGCAGTCAATAAAACCTTTGTTGGTGGTTAACCAATCCATCCCTAGGATGACATCCAGTCCTTTGCTTTCCAATACAATAATGTTGGCGTAAAACTTCAATCCTTCAAATTCAATAACCACACCTTGACAGTAACTCTGGGTCACTTGCTTAATTCCAGGGGACTTGATGATCATTGATTTTTCCAAGGGAAGCATCGACAAATTATTTTGCAAAGCAAAACTCTTCGAAATGAATGAGTGAGAAGCTCCAGAATCAAACAAAACCATGGCAGGTATTGTGTTGACAGGGTACGTACCGAGTATGATATCTGGGGCATTCTATGCTTCCTCTTTTGTCACGTGGTTCAGGTGACCCTTCCGGTGGTTGTTATTGGGGTTGAAATTGTTTCGCTTTGGTGCTGAATTATTACCACCACGAGTAACAAAGGCCGTTTTAGGAATGTCCCCGTTTCTGATTTTGATTTGATGGTAGCCCAACCTCAAATCCATCTTGGAGAAGACTGAGGATCCAGCGAGCTGATCATACAGGTCGTTGATCCTGGGAAGTGGATATTTGTTCTTGATTGTGACCAAATTGACAGGTCGGTAATCTACAACCATCCGGTCCGTACCATCCTTCTTCTTGACGAATAGGACGGGGCAAGCCCACGGAGATGAACTAGGGCGGATGAAACCCTTTTTCAAGGACTCATCGAGTTGTTTCTTAAGCTCGGCTAGTTCTAGGGGTGCCATCTTATAGGGTCTTCTAGCAATCGGAACGGTTCCTGGAATGAGGTCTATTACGAACTCAACATCCCTGTCAGGTGGAACACCTGGCAATTCCTCTGGGAAGACATCCGGAAAGTCACGGACTACCGGAACGTCCTCAAGGTCTGGCAAAGGGCTGGCGTTAAGAGAATATAATTGTCGCTTGGCTAATCGGGTCAAGACATTGACTATCTTGCCCGAAGGGTGAGTGAGTTGAACAGTCCTAGAGAAACAATCAATTTTGGCATGATGAGCTGACATCCAGTCCATACCCAAAATGATATTAATATCTGAAAATTTAAGGGCTATCAACGATGCAAGGAAAACAAGTCTGTCGACTTGGATTTTATTTCCATAACTTACCCTAGAGGTCTGCCATCTAGAACCAGGAGTAGAAATTTCCATAGTGGATGGCATGTCACAGAATGCGGTGTTATGCAAACGAGCATAGTTTTCAGATATAAAAGAATGGGAGGCTCCTGTATCAAAAAGAACAGATGCCGGGTGGCAATTAACAAGAAGCGTACCGAGAACGACGTTGGGATCCTCTTGAGCTTCCTCGGCAGAGATACAGTTGACATGGCCACGTGAGGCGGTGGCCGGCTTGGCGTGGAACACTTTCCCTGTCGGCTTGCCACGGCCAACGGCTTTAGCAGATTGGTTGGGGTTGGTCTGGGGACACTCACGCATATAGTGGCCAGATTCCCCACACTTGAAACAAGTTACGGAACTGGTACGTGGAGGAGCATTGTTTGTTGGACCCCCATAGGGCTTGGCCGGTGCAGACTGTTGAACAGGGCGAGGCGCCTGGAAAGATGGCCTCGGTGTGAACCTGGGTGGCAGGGCGGTGTTGGGCACCCACACGCGGCGCTTCTGAGGACCAGCACCGGATGAGGAACCCATGTCACGGCCATGCTTGCGTGTTGCGTCATAGTCAGTCTGACCAGTTTCAGCACTGATGGCTTTGTTAACAAGTTTCTGAAAAGATGTGCACTCATGCAGATCGAGGTCGCGGCGAAGCTCAGGACTAAGGCCCTTACGGAACCTTGCTTGCTTCTTGGCATCAGTAGACACTTCCTCAGTTGCATATCGTGCGAGGTTACCAAACTCCCTGCTGTAAACATCCACAGAGAGTCGGCCTTGGGTGAAATTGCAAAATTCCTCACGTTTACGGTCCATGAGACCCTCCGGAATGTGATGTTCACGGAAAGCCTCGCTGAATTCAGCCCAAGTAGTGACATGGCCCGCCGGGCGCATAGCTCCATAATTCTCCCACCATAGACTGGCGGGGCCTTCAAGATGATATGCAGCAAAGGTGACCTTGTCAGCCTCCGCTACCAGCGCGGAACGCAGTTTGTGAGAGATACTGCGAAGCCAGTCATCAGCGTCGAGAGGCTCGACGGAGTGGTGGAACGTGGGCGGATGTAATTTGATGAAATCACTGACTGACACCACGTTAGTCCTCTGATGGTGTGCTGTGTTCTGTTCAATACGCTCCAACAAATGGTTGGTCTCCCGCTTGTTTCTCTCAGCTTCCATCATAACCTCGGCTAGGGAAGGAGGATGAGGCAGATTTGCATCCCTGACTTCCCTGCCTTTGGCCTGCTCTTGAGGAGCAGGGTTAGTGCGCGTGTTGACCATCCTAGGTAGACAAGACAATGATTTAGTCAGGATGATAAAATTCCAACATAGGATACAAAATGTAAGGAATAACTCAGAATGCAAGATGATCATCCGTATGACATGGTAGATACAGAAACTGTTTCTTTATTCCATCATCATACACACCATACAGGGTTTAGTACAAGACCAAACAAGGTACTATTACGGTGAAAAGAGGATTACATCTCATCGGAGGCATCCCAAGCTCCTATACATTATTTTTCTACACCTCCGGAAAGAGTACAAGCTAGGTCATATCCCACGAGTCACGCGGGACGATAGACAACACAGCTAGTGCGAACTAGTGATACTACCACTAACTCAGACCGATCCGTAGTAGTCCTCGTAGAAGTCACCTCCATAGCCTGGAAGCTCAACATGATCATCCGGAAACAGACGATCTCGCGGAGCTTGTGGACCATAGGGGCTAGGATGAGGTCTTGGACCAACAGACGGTGGCCTGCGGGGACCGCGAGGTGGGGTGATGCCTCCTACATCACGCCAACCCATCACGTCTGGCAGAGCAGATCTCACAGGATAGAGATCGCGCATATCCGAATATCCAGCTTGCACCGCCGGTGCAAACCGAGTCAACGTGGCCCAATGGTCAGCACGGGTATTAAAGAGCTCTAACCTCAAGGCCCGATTTTCACGGTCCTTATCGTCGAGCATCTCAGCAGTGGTGCGAGTCCGTGAATCCTCCTGGGTGGGGTCAGCATAGATAGCCTGGAGATACCCTTGTGCTCCCGGAAGTGATCCTGGCATATACCGGAAATCAGAGTCCCGAAATAGACCAGATCTGACTCGCATGATGGTCATCATAGAGTAGGCGGCGTCCTGCATAGCCATCTCAATAGTAACCCCGAGTCCATAGGAGCAGTGAAGGGGCTCGGTGGATCCAGGATAAGATGGAAATATCCTGACAGTGCAGAGATACTGGCTTTGATTGAAGTCCCGAAATTGCTCTTCGACTGTGTACTCAGGATACCAGCGGTATCCAGCCTCAGTCATTACCCTGACCAACTTGGCAGTATGGCCGGGTACATCTAGGCATCGAGTCAGGCGAACCACTTGATTGAGGTCGCGAGTGGCCATCTGAAAGCACAATTATAATGCAAAGGCATTAGAATTTCTAGCAAAATTTCGGCAGCATAACAGCTGTAAATGCTCAAGAAGGATTTTGAGACATTTAACAAAGGATTACATACACACTCATCATCATCATACCAAGTTCTGAGACCATCCTAGCAACATAATGTGGTAGTAGAACTGAACTAGGCTTGTATCCATCAAACCTATAAGGTACTACTGATTAGTAACACGTGATCCTAATAGAGAGAACAGATCCTAATTCCTTAATCCCCGGTGGAAGAATAGACCGACTCAGATCAGAATGTCATAAGATAAAGGAGTAAAAAGAGCCTTACGTTCCAACCCACAAACAATTCCCCTACATATAACTAAAGAATTTCTAGACTCAACATCGACCAGTTTGGCTTGGAGAACCTACAGGCAGTCCGGCTCTGATGCCAACGCTGTCAGGACCCCGACTCGATGTCACATCAATCTAGCCGGTAACACCTCATATCACTTTGCGGCCTCACGCACGGTATCCCCACGGGTGTCGCCTTACCTTTGCCCGGGACCGTTTGCGCCTTTTGGCTCGCGTATATGATAGTGTCGCTAGCATCCATATGATAAGGAGCCCGGGCTGACATGACTAGTCGTAAACCCAAAGTGGCACAGACTTACAGGGACAGGCATCCATGACCCAGCTTCGAACGTGTCGGTCATCAGCAAGTGGGTCCGGGCTGTAGCACTGGGCTAGCAGGACTCCGGTAAACCGGGCTGTAGCGGGCTAACAGGACTCCGATACTCAAAGCGTGACATTTCCCCGAAGGGACAGACACAGGAACGAAGAAGGACACATGCCGGCCAGCCTAAGTGTTCCAGAGCAGTAGCAAGCTACCATGGCTCAGCGGTAACACTAGGAGACATTTCCCGGTAAGAGAGGCTACTAAGGATAAACAACTAGGTGGTCAGATCCCACACATACCAAGCATTTCAATCATACACACAATATGCTCGATATGTGCAAATACAACGAAGCATCACAACATGACTCTATGACACAAGTACTTTATTTAAGGCTCAGGGAGCCATACATAACATACACAAAGGTACGGGTCTCACGACCCAACATTCAAGTCATACAGTCATACAAACCAGCAGCGGAAGTAACTTGTCTGAGTACAGACAACTAGTAAAATAAAAGAGGCTTGGAAAGCCTAACTATACTACGTGGTCCTTCACAAGCTCAGGGTCACCACCTGGGCCTTTAGCCTACTCGTTGATGTCAATGTCTACATAGAACCCATCAGAAGGGGTTGCAGCGTCTTCTGTAAAAAAGTAAATTATAGCAACATGAGTACAAAGGTACTCAGCAAGACTTACATCAGATCCTACATACATGCATATTATCAAGAAGGGCTGGTGGAGTTATTGCAGCAAGCCAGCTTTGACTCTTGGCTAGACTATCCTACGATACTCCAACTTGAAATGGTTTTGCGCACACGAGTCCACTACTCACCACTTCAATACACTACCGAGGATCCGCCTCCGTCTTCCTACGGAAGAGCCATCCTTGGCACTCACACTTATCTTGAGGCTTTTAGTAGTTTCCATTTACTTGTCTATGAACTGTATAGGCAACCAAGTAGTCCTTTACCGCGGACGCGGCTATTCGAATAGATCATGTTAACCCTGCAGGGGTGTACTTCTTCATACATGTTTCCACCACTTAGCGTCTGCACACGACATGTGCTCGGCAGACTTCAAGCGAAAGCCGACGTGGGTGTAGACCACGACCTACCTAAACACTTAAGCCTCTAGTCCAGGTTTATCGCCTATTCAGGTTCCATCCGCAGGGAGTCCGGCCGAGGTTTCCCATACGGCCCCGAACGATGTGAACAGGGTTCCCGAGATACCTAACGGGTATTCGGTACACCCGGCCACGTACCTACCGCATCACAGCCCACCCCTACGGTCAGCGCTGTCCACGGCCTCCAGTAGGCTACAAACACCAGAAACTACTTGCAACTCCTGGACAGAGAGCTAGGGTGAATAAGAAGTCGAGCGGGGTCATATTTCAGGGCCCAATGCATGGTAGTAGCTGTATCTTAAATCACACATACAGATCTCAGTGCTTAAGGTCGGCTTCAATGAAACAACCCACCATGTACTCCTACATGGCCTCTCATCGATACCTTTACCAATTCGTGTTCACCACACCATTCTCATTACCGACATAATTATTTTTACTCTAGCCCACCACCCAGATGAACCAGACCTGACACGACTCTAAGCATAGCAAGCATAGCAAGGTAGGAACAACACATACATATGGCTCAATCAACTCCTACACATGCTAGTGGGTTTCATCTAGTTACTGTGGCAATGACATGTCATGCAGAGGAAATGGGTTCAACTACCGTAGCACACAGCAGTTTGAAACGCGTTGTCTTAATGCAGTAAAAGAGAGCAGGAGCGAGAACATGGGATTGTATCGATATGATCAAATGGTTGGTTGCTTGCCTGATGGTTCGATGCACTGATACGATTCTTCGTTAGGGTAATCACGGTACTCCTCAGAGGCAGAACCTGTCGCAAAGGACACCGATACACAACCATCACCAAACAATGTGCAACAATATGATGCATGCATGAAACATGGCAATATGAGTGTGTTGGGCTAATGCAACTAAAACCAGAAGGGTTTGAACCAATTTGAATCAAAGATTCAAATTTCAAACTCAAACATGGCCCTTTAAGGTGCTTTTCCTTGTTCTGTTAAAAACATCAATTTAACTTGTTTGATCATGCATGAAAATAGTACAGATGGATAGTTTGGATTTTTCTGATCATTTTTCATATATAATTTGTCTGATTTGGAGTTACAGAATAAAAGTTATGAATTTTTGAAGTTTAAATAATATTCTGGAATTTCCTGATTTAAATTAAATCCAGAAATATATATATTGCGCCAGCATGACGTCAGCATGACGTCAGTGGTCAACTGCGGCTGGCTGGGGTCAAACCTGACGTGTGGGGTCCACACGTCAGTGACAGGGGGGTTTAACAGGGTTAATTTAATCCTAATTAGGAATTAGTGGCGCTGGGGCCCACTGGTCAGTGTCAGGGGGGTTAACTAACAGCGATTAGCACTAAGCTAACCACCTGGCCGACGGGGCCCACGCGTCAGTGACTCTGGGGGGGTCAAACCCCAGGTCGGACAAGTCAAACCCACCGGCGACATGACGCCGGCGAGGCCCGAGACGGTGGCGCGATACGGAAACGCGCTACAGGGCACGGGCGAGGCCGTGCTTGGGCTCGTTGGAGAGCCCTTGCTCCCGCGTGTCGAACGGTGGTGCTGGCCGTGCCTGAGGTGGCCGGTACCGACCACGGCGAGCTCGTGAGCGGCGGCCGGAGTTCGGGTGCGGTCGGGATCGGCGCTGCTGCTCGCAAGCGAGGGAGCTGAGGCACTGGAGGGGCTCTACGGGTCGCGGCAAGCACAACGGGTGCACGCCCTTGACCAAATGGTCACCGGAGCTGCGTCGACGGCGAGCTCGGCGACGGCAGAGGTTCGGCCGTGGTGGGGAGGAGGCTACGGTGAGGGAACGAGGGGGAAAAGAGGGGGAAACGGTGGCGGAGCTCACCGCGGTTGCAGTGGGCATCGAAGCGGGCTCGGGGACGCGCTGGAGACGGAGAATCGACGGCGATGGTGGTCGGAGCCCGAGGACGAAGACGATGGCGTGGAGGCGATGCAGAGCTTCCCGAGGGGCTTGGCTTGGTGGGGAGGAAGAGGGGGTCGGGGCGGAGCTGGGGAGCGTGTCGGGGAGGCGAGGGGAGGCCGGTAGCGGCGGCTATGGCGAACGGCGGCGACGGGTGCGTTCGGACACGGGAGAGAGAGAGCGAGGGAGAGGAGAGGAAGAACCGGGGAGAGTGAGAGAGAGCAGGGGAGGGCGTGGCGTCGTTCCAGGCCATCCAGACGAGGGGGGGAAGGGCAGGCAGGCAGGCGAGCTGGTGGCGTGGTGAGGTGGCGCGCGCGCGCCGGGCACACTCCCCTCCCTCTGTCGAGGACGAAGGCGACAGAGGAGGGAGGCGGGCTGGGCCGCCTGCTGGCTGGGCCGGCCAGCTGGCTGGGCCGGAGGCGCCAGGTAAGAGGCCCAGGTAAGGTTTCCCTCTTTTATTTATTTCTGTTTTCTAATTTCTGACATTCGTTTTGATTTAAATAAAATATTAAATCATTTATTTACCTTATGCCAATTTTTGCAGGAGCTAGATATATTATTCCAGAGCTCCTTTATAAATGGCATAATATTTGGACATATATTAATATATATAATTAATATATTTCCAATGCAAATATTTATGCATTAAATCCAAATGCCCAAAATAAATACCTATGAGCTCTTAAAAATATTGATTTGATTTTTATCTCTGTCCAATATTTTCAGAGAGCCACATGAGCATTTTCTTGGACCCTTTTGGAGAAGTTTTTATTTGGGTCATTTTCAAAAATGATTCTGAGGGTTTCACAAATCCCCATTTCAAAATTAAATGGAATTTTAAACATGATGCACACACTCTGATGCATGACTAGCTAGGGTGTGACAACTCACCCCCACTCAAAAGAATCTCGTCCCGAGATTTGGGTTCCTCCGGGAAGAAGGCGGGATACTCGAGTCGAAGACGATCCTCCCTTTCCCAAGTTGCTTCATCCTCAGAATGGTGCGACCATTGTACTTTGAGAAACTTGATATTATGACGTCGGGTGGTACGTTCGGCTTGATCGAGGATACGAATGGGGTACTCTCGATATGTAAGATTATCTTGGAGATCAAGCGTTTCGTGGTCCACTCCACGGATAGGATCCGAGAAGCAACGCCTGAGTTGAGAAACGTGGAAGACATCGTGGACTCTGGAGAGGTGCGGAGGTAGTTCCAACTGGTAGGCAACTTCTCCTCGTTTGGCAAGAATGCGAAAAGGTCCAATGTAACGAGGAGCCAATTTGCCTTTGATACCGAAACGATGGGTTCCCTTCAGAGGGGTGACCCGAAGATAAGCCTTCTCGTCAACCTCGAAAGTCATAGCCTTATGTTTTCGGTCATATTGACTCTTTTGACGAGATTGGGCTGTTTTCAACTTTTCACGAACGATACGAACTTGTTCTTCTGCTTCCTGAATCATATCCGGGCCAAAGAATTGTCTTTCCCCGGTCTCTGACCAGTTAAGGGGTGTTCGACACCGTCGTCCATAGAGAACTTCAAAAGGGGCTTTACCCAAGCTAGATTGATAGCTGTTGTTGTAAGCGAATTCGGCAAATGGAAGGCACTTCTCCCAGTCCATTCCGAATGAGATAACAGAGGCTCGAAGCATGTCTTCTAGAATCTGGTTGACGCGTTCCACTTGACCACTCGACTGAGGGTGGAAGGCGGTGCTAAAGGAGAGACGGGTTCCCATAGCATTTTGGAAACTTTCCCAAAATCGAGAGGTGAAAAGACTTCCTCGATCCGAGTTAATTTCCAAAGGAACACCATGGAGGGACACTATTCGGGAGATGTATAAGTCTGCCAGCTGACTAGCGGTTATACTCTCTCGAACAGGTAGGAAATGGGCTACTTTGGAAAGACGATCGACAACGACGAAGATAGCATTATTCCCTCTCTTGGTCCTGGGAAAACCGGTAATGAAATCCATACCAATTTTATCCCATTTCCATTCAGGAATAGCTAAGGGTTGAAGGGTGCCAGCAGGCCGTTGATGCTCTGCTTTTACACGACGACAGACGTCGCAATTTGCAATATACTGAGCAATTTCTCTCTTCATCCTAGTCCACCAGAACCTCTGGCGTAGGTCCTGATACATCTTAGTACTACCGGGATGAATGGTGAGAGGAGATTCATGAGCCTCCTTAAGGATCAACTGCCGTAGATGCTGGTTCTTGGGAACCACTAGACGGTTCTCAAAGTACACAACACCATGATCATTTGTGGAGAAACAACTAGCACCTCCGCTAGCAATGTTCTCTTTGATTTTAGATATTCCCTTATCTCGCTTTTGGGCAGCGATGATTTGATCCGTAAGAGTAGGTTTTGCTACCAAGGTGGAAAGAAAACCTTGAGGTACAATGTGAAGGTTAAGCTTCCGAAATTCCTCATGGAGAAGCGGTTGACTTTGTTGTAACATCAGGTTGTTACAATAAGATTTACGACTTAGTGCATCAGCCATGACGTTGGCTTTCCCTGGGGTGTAGGTTATTCCTAAGTCGAAGTCTGTGATCAACTCAACCCAACGTCTTTGCCTGAGATTCAGATCCGGTTGGGTGAAAATGTACTTCAGACTTTGGTGATCAGTGAATATTTCGCAACGGTTACCGAGGAGGTAATGTCGCCAGGTTTTAAGTGCATAGACTACGGCTGCAAGCTCTAGATCATGAGTAGGATAATTCTCCTCATGTGGGTGCAATTGCCGTGAAGCGTAGGCAATTACGTGTCGATCTTGCATGAGAATGCAACCTAGTCCTTGTCGCGAGGCGTCGCAGTAGATAACAAAGTCCTTGGAGAAGTCTGGCGGTACCAGTACGGGAGCAGAAGTCAGGCGTCTTTTCAATTCCTGAAAGCTGTGCTCACATTGTGGAGTCCATTCGAACTTCTTATCTTTCTTGAGGAGTTCGGTTAGAGGTTTGGCAACTTTGGAGAAGTTCTCGACAAAGCGACGACAATAGCTCGCTAAGCCCAGAAAACTCCGAACTTGCTTGACCGATTCGGGTGGAGTCCAATTAAGGACGGCTTGAACTCGCTCAGGGTTAACAGCAATACCTTTACCAGATATTACATGACCCAGATAGGTCACTTCTGACAACCAGAATTCACATTTAGAAAATTTGGCATAAAGGCGATGCTCTCGAAGTTTCTTCAACACTAGCCTTAAATGTTCGGCATGTTCTTCCTCGTTCTTGGAGTAGATGAGTATATCATCGAGATAAACTACGACGAATTTATCCAAATACTCCATGAAGATTGAGTTCATTAACCGAGAAAAGGTGGCTGGAGCGTTGGTTAATCCGAAGGACATGACGGTGTACTCGTATTGGCCATAACGAGTAACAAAGGCCGTTTTAGGAATGTCCCCGTTTCTGATTTTGATTTGATGGTAGCCCAACCTCAAATCCATCTTGGAGAAGACTGAGGATCCAGCGAGCTGATCATACAGGTCGTTGATCCTGGGAAGCGGATATTTGTTCTTGATTGTGACCAAATTGACAGGTCGGTAATCTACAACCATCCGGTCCGTACCATCCTTCTTCTTGACGAATAGGACGGGGCAAGCCCACGGAGATGAAGCTAGGGCGGATGAAACCCTTTTTCAAGGACTCATCGAGTTGTTTCTTAAGCTCGGCTAGTTCTAGGGGTGCCATCTTATAGGGTCTTCTAGCAATCGGAACGGTTCCTGGAATGAGGTCTATTACGAACTCAACATCCCTGTCAGGTGGAACACCTGGCAATTCCTCTGGGAAGACATCCGGGAAGTCACGGACTACCGGAACGTCCTCAAGGTCTGGCAAAGGGCTGGCGTTAAGAGAATATAATTGTCGCTTGGCTATTCGGGTCAAGACATTGACTATCTTGCCCGAAGGGTGAGTGAGTTGAACAGTCCTAGAGAAGCAATCAATTTTGGCATGATGAGCTGACATCCAGTCCATACCCAAAATGATATTAATATCTGAAAATTTAAGGGCTATCAACGATGCAAGGAAAACAAGTCTGTCGACTTGGATTTCATTTCCATAACTTACCCTAGAGGTCTGCCATCTAGAACCAGGAGTAGAAATTTCCATAGTGGATGGCATGTCACAGAATGCGGTGTTATGCAAACGAGCATAGTTTTCAGATATAAAAGAATGAGAGGCTCCTGTATCGAAAAGAACAGATGCCGGGTGGCAATTAACAAGAAGCGTACCGAGAACGACGTTGGGATCCTCTTGAGCTTCTTCGGCAGAGATACAGTTGACATGGCCACGTGAGGCGGTGGCCGGCTTGGCGTGGAACACTTTCCCTGTCGGCTTGCCACGGCCAACGGCTTTAGCAGATTGGTTGGGGTTGGTCTGGGGACACTCACGCATATAGTGGCCAGATTCCCCACACTTGAAACAAGTTACGG
Organism: Triticum aestivum; assembly: GCF_018294505.1. Lineage (NCBI taxonomy): Eukaryota > Viridiplantae > Streptophyta > Magnoliopsida > Poales > Poaceae > Triticum > Triticum aestivum. The sequence goes on from NC_057807.1 coordinate 569,883,347, forward strand.
AACTGGTACGTGGAGGAGCATTGTTGGTTGGACCCCCATAGGGCTTGGCCGGTGCAGACTGTTGAACAGGGCGAGGCGCCTGGAAAGATGGCCTCGGTGTGAACCTGGGTGGCAGGGCGGTGTTGGGCACCCACACGCGGCGCTTCTGAGGACCAGCACCGGATGAGGAACCCATGTCACGGCCATGCTTGCGTGTTGCGTCATAGTCAGTCTGACCAGTTTCAGCACTGATGGCTTTGTTGACAAGTTTCTGAAAAGATGTGCACTCATGCAGACAGAGGTCGCGGCGAAGCTCAGGACTAAGGCCCTTACGGAACCTTGCTTGCTTCTTGGCATCAGTAGACACTTCCTCAGTTGCATATCGTGCGAGGTTACCAAACTCCCTGCTGTAAACATCCACAGAGAGTCGGCCTTGGGTGAAATTGCAAAATTCCTCACGTTTACGGTCCATGAGACCCTCCGGAATGTGATGTTCACGGAAAGCCTCGCTGAATTCAGCCCAAGTAGTGACATGGCCCGCTGGGCGCATAGCTCCATAATTCTCCCACCATAGACTGGCGGGGCCTTCAAGATGATATGCAGCAAAGGTGACCTTGTCAGCCTCCGCTACCAGCGCGGAACGCAGTTTGTGAGAGATACTGCGAAGCCAGTCATCAGCGTCGAGAGGCTCGACGGAGTGGTGGAACGTGGGTGGATGTAATTTGATAAAATCACTGAGTGACACCACGTTAGTCCTCTGATGGTGTGCTGTGTTCTGTTCAATACGCTCCAACAAACGGTTGGTCTCCCGCTTGTTTCTCTCAGCTTCCATCATAACCTCGGCTAGGGAAGGAGGATGAGGCAGATTTGCATCCCTGACTTCACTGCCTTCGGCCTGCTCTTGAGGAGCAGGGTTAGTGCGCGTGTTGACCATCCTAGGTAAACAAGACAATGATTTAGTCAGGATGATAAAATTCCGACATAGGATACAAAATGTAAGGAATAACTCGGAATGCAAGATGATCATCCGTATGACATGGTAGATACAGAAACTGCTTCTTTATTCCATCGTCATACACACCATACAGGGTTTAGTACAAGACCAAACAAAGTACTATTACGGTGAAAAGAGGATTACATCTCATCGGAGGCATCCCAAGCTCCTATACATTATTTTTCTACACCTCCGGAAAGAGTACAAACTAGGTCATATCCCACGAGTCACGCGGGACGATAGACGACACAGCTAGTGCGAACTAGTGATACTACCACTAACTCAGACCGATCCGTAGTAGTCCTCGTAGAAGTCACCTCCATAGCCTGGAAGCTCAACATGATCATCCGGAAACAGACGATCTCGCGGAGCTTGTGGACCATAGGGGCTAGGATGAGGTCTTGGACCAACAGACGGTGGCCTGCGGGGACCGCGAGGTGGGGTGATGCCTCCTACATCACGCCAACCCATCACGTCTGGCAGAGCAGATCTCACAGGATAGAGATCGCGCATATCCGAATATCCAGCTTGCACCGCCGGTGCAAACCGAGTCAACGTGGCCCAGTGGTCAGCACGGGTATTGAAGAGCTCTAACCTCAAGGCCCGATTTTCACGGTCCTTATCCTCGAGCATCTCAGCAGTGGTGCGAGTCCGTGAATCCTCCTGGGTGGGGTCAGCATAGATAGCCTGGAGATACCCTTGTGCTCCCGGAAGTGATCCTGGCATATACCGGAAATCAGAGTCCCGAAATAGACCAGATCTGACTCGCATGATGGTCATCATAGAGTAGGCGGCGTCCTGCACAGCCATCTCAATAGTAACCCCGAGTCCATAGGAGCAGTGAAGGGGCTCGGTGGATCCAGGATAAGATGGAAATATCCTGACAGTGCAGAGATACTGGCTTTGATTGAAGTCCCGAAATTGCTCTTCGACCGTGTACTCAGGATACCAGCGGTATCCAGCCTCAGTCATTACCCTGACCAACTTGGCAGTATGGCCGGGTACATCTAGGCATCGAGTCAGGCGAACCACTTGATTGAGGTCGCGAGTGGCCATCTGAAAGCACAATCATAATGCAAAGGCATTAGAATTTCTAGCAAAATTTCGGCAGCATAACAGCTGTAAATGCTCAAGAAGGATTTTGAGACATTTGACAAAGGATTACATACACACTCAACATCATCATACCAAGTTCTGAGACCATCCTAGCAACATAATGTGGTAGTAGAACTGAACTAGGCTTGTATCCATCAAACCTATAAGGTACTACTGATTAGTAACACGTGATCCTGATAGAGAGAACAGATCCTAATTCCTTAACCCCCGGTGGAAGAATAGACTGACTCAGATCAGAATGTCATAAGATAAAGGAGTAAAAAGAGCCTTACGTTCCAACCCACAAACAATTCCCCTACATATAACTAAAGAATTTCTAGACTCAACATCGACCAGTTTGGCTTGGAGAACCTACAGGCAGTCCGGCTCTGATGCCAACGCTGTCAGGACCCCGACTCGATGTCACATCGATCTAGCCGGTAACACCTCATATCACTTTGCGGCCTCACGCACGGTATCCCCACGGGTGTCGCCTTACCTTTGCCCGGGACCGTTTGCGCCTTTTGGCTCACGTATATGATAGTGTCGCTAGCATCCATATGATAAGGAGCCCGGGCTGACATGACTAGTCGTAAACCCAAAGTGGCACAGACTTACAGGGACAGGCATCCATGACCCAGCTTCGAACGTGTCGGTCATCAGCAAGTGGGTCCGGGCTGTAGCACTGGGCTAGCAGGACTCCGGTAAACCGGGCTGTAGCGGGCTAACAGGACTCCGGTACTCAAAGCGTGACATTTCCCCGAAGGGACAGACACAGGAACGAAGAAGGACACATGCCGGCCAGCCTAAGTGTTCCAGAGCAGTAGCAAGCTACCATGGCTCAGCGGTAACACTAGGAGACATTTCCCGGTAAGAGAGGCTACTAAAGATAAACAACTAGATAGTCAGATCCCACACATACCAAGCATTTCAATCATACACACAATATGCTCGATATGTGCAAATACAACGAAGCATCACAACATGACTCTATGACACAAGTACTTTATTTAAGGCTCAGGGAGCCATACATAACATACACAAAGGTACGGGTCTCACGACCCAACATTCAAGTCATACAGTCATACAAACCAGCAGCGGAAGTAACTTGTCTGAGTACAGACAACTAGTAAAATAAAAGAGGCTTGGAAAGCCTAGCTATACTACGTGGTCCTTCACAAGCTCAGGGTCACCACCTGGGCCTTTAGCCTACTCGTTGATGTCAATGTCTACATAGAACCCATCAGAAGGGGTTGCAGCGTCTTCTGTAAAAATGTAAATTATAGCAACATGAGTACAAAGGTACTCAGCAAGACTTACATCAGATCCTACATACATGCATATTATCAAGAAGGGTTGGTGGAGTTATTGCAGCAAGCCAGCTTTGACTCTTGGCTAGACTATCCTACGATACTTCCAACTTGAAATGGTTTTGCGCACACGAGTCCACTACTCACCACTTCAATACACTACCGAGGATCCGCCTCCGTCTTCCTACGGAAGAGCCATCCTCGGCACTCACACTTATCTTGAGGCTTTTAGTAGTTTCCATTTACTTGTCTATGAACTGTATAGGCAACCAAGTAGTCCTTTACCGCGGACGCGGCTATTCGAATAGATCATGTTAACCCTGCAGGGGTGTACTTCTTCATACATGTTTCCACCACTTAGCGTCTGCACACGACATGTGCTCGGCAGACTTCAAGCGAAAGCCGACGTGGGTGTAGACCACGACCTACCTAAACACTTAAGCCTCTAGTCCAGGTTTATCGCCTATCCAGGTTCCATCCGCAGGGAGTCCGGCCGAGGTTTCCCATACGGCCCCGAACGATGTGAACAGGGTTCCCGAGATACCTAACGGGTATTCGGTACACCCGGCCACGTACCTACCGCATCACAGCCCACCCCTACGGTCAGCGCTGTCCACGGCCTCCAGTAGGCTACAAACACCAGAAACTACTTGCAACTCCTGGACAGAGAGCTAGGGTGAATAAGAAGTCGAGCGGGGTCATATTTCAGGGCCCAATGCATGGTAGTAGCTGTATCTTAAATCACACATACAGATCTCAGTGCTTAAGGTCGGCTTCAATGAAACAACCCACCATGTACTCCTACATGGCCTCTCATCGATACCTTTACCAAATCGTGTTCACCACACCACTCTCATTACCGACATAATCATTTCACTCTAGCCCATCACCCAGATGAACCAGACCTGACACGACTCTAAGCATAGCAGGCATAGCAAGGTAGGAACAACACATACATATGGCTCAATCAACTCCTACACATGCTAGTGGGTTTCATCTAGTTACTGTGGCAATGACAGGTCATGCAGAGGAAATGGGTTCAACTACCGTAGCACACAGCAGTTTGAAACGCGTTGTCTTAATGCAGTAAAAGAGAGCAGGAGCGAGAACATGGGATTGTATCGATATGATCAAATGGTTGGTTGCTTGCCTGATGGTTCGATGCACTGATACGGTTCTTCGTTAGGGTAATCACGGTACTCCTCAGAGGCAGAACCTGTCGCAAAGGACACCGATACACAACCATCACCAAACAATGTGCAACAATATGATGCATGCATGAAACATGGCAATATGAGTGTGTTGGGCTAATGCAACTAAAACCAGAAGGGTTTGAACCAATTTGAATCAAAGATTCAAATTTCAAACTCAAACATGGCCCTTTAAGGTGCTTTTCCTTGTTCTGTTAAAACATCAATTTAACTTGTTTGATCATGCATGAAAATAGTACAGATGGATAGATTGGATTTTTCTGATCATTTTTCATATATAATTTGTCTGATTTGGAGTTACAGAATAAAAGTTATGAATTTTTGAAGTTTAAATAATATTCTGGAATTTCCTGATTTAAATTAAATCCAGAAATATATATATTGCGCCAGCATGACGTCAGCATGACGTCAGTGGTCAACTGCGGCTGGCTGGGGTCAAACCTGACGTGTGGGGTCCACACGTCAGTGACAGGGGGGTTAACAGGGTTAATTTAATCCTAATTAGGAATTAGTGGCGCTGGGGCCCACTGGTCAGTGTCAGGGGGGTTGACTAACAGTGATTAGCACTAAGCTGACCACCTGGCCGACGGGGCCCACGCGTCAGTGACCCTGGGGGGGTCAAACCCCAGGTCAAACAGGTCAAACCCACCGGCGACATGACGCCGGCGAGGCCCGAGACGGTGGCGCGATACGGAAACGCGCTACAGGGCACGGGCGAGGCCGTGCTTGGGCTCGTTGGAGAGCCCTTGCTCCCGCGCGTCGAACGGTGGTGCTGGCCGTGCCTGAGGTGGCCGGTACCGACGACGGCGAGCTCGTGAGCGGCGGCCGGAGTTCGGGTGTGGTCGGGATCGGCGCTGCTGCTCGCAAGCGAGGGAGTTGAGGCGCTGGAGGGGCTCTACGGGTCGCGGCAAGCACAACGGGTGCACGCCCGTGACCAAATGGTCACCGGAGCTGCGTCGACGGCGAGCTCGGCGACGGCGGAGGTTCGGCCGTGGTGGGGAGGAGGCTACGGTGAGGGAACGAGGGGGAAAAGAGGGGGAAACGGTGGCGGAGCTCACCGCGGTTGCAGTGGGCGTCGAAGCGGGCTCGGGGACGCGCTGGAGACGGCGAATCAACGGCGATGGTGGTCGGAGCCCGAGGACGAAGACGATGGCGTGGAGGCGATGCAGAGCTTCCCGAGGGGCTTGGCTTGGTGGGGAGGAAGAGGGGGTCGGGGCGGAGCTGGGGAGCGTGTCGGGGAGGCGAGGGGAGGCCGGTAGCGGCGGCTATGGCGAACGGCGGCGACGGGTGCGTTCGGACACGGGAGAGAGAGAGCGAGGGAGAGGAGAGGAAGAACCGGGGAGAGTGAGAGAGAGCAGGGGAGGGCGTGGCGTCGTTCCAGGCCATCCAGACGAGGGGGGAAGGGCAGGCAGGCAGGCGAGCTGGTGGCGTGGCGCGGTGGCGCGCGCGCGCCGGGCACACTCCCCTCCCTCTGTCGAGGACGAAGGCGACAGAGGAGGGAGGCGGGCTGGGCCGCCTGCTGGCTGGGCCGGCCAGCTGGCTGGGCCGGAGGCGCCAGGTAAGAGGCCCAGGTAAGGTTTCCCTCTTTTATTTATTTCTGTTTTCTAATTTCTGACATTTGTTTTGATTTAAATAAAATATTAAATCATTTATTTACCTTATGCCAATTTTTGCAGGAGCTAGATATATTATTCCAGAGCTCCTTTATAAATGGCATAATATTTGGACATATATTAATATATATAATTAATATATTTCCAATGCAAATATTTATGCATTAAATCCAAATGCCCAAAATAAATACCTATGAGCTCTTAAAAATATTGATTTGATTTTTATCTCTGTCCAATATTTTCAGAGAGCCACATGAGCATTTTCTTGGACCCTTTTGGAGAAGTTTTTATTTGGGTCATTTTCAAAAATGATTCTGAGGGTTTCACAAATCCCCATTTCAAAATTAAATGGAATTTTAAACATGATGCACACACTCTGATGCATGACTAGCTAGGGTGTGACAGCATTTAAGCGCGGGTGCCAAGCCTTCCAAGAATTTTTCCATCTTCTTGCTCTCGGTCATGCGCTCTTCATTTGCGTAGCGAGACAGCAGAGTGAATTGGCTGTTGTATTCTGACACTGTCATGGTCCTTTGCTTGAGATCATCAAATTCTCTCTTCTTGATTTTCATCACACTTTTAGGAATGTGTGCCCCACGAAAACCTTCCTTGAAATCTTCCCAGGTGATTTCATTTTCGTTGGGGTGCATGTGCAGGAAGTTTTCCCACCATGATGTAGCTGCTCCTGTGAGATAATGTGGTGCATACAATACTTCTTCACGGTCTGAACACTGTGCAATAATTAATTTTCTCTCCATGTCTCGAAGCCAGTCTTCGGCCTCAAGAGGCTTGTCAGTATGAGAAAATGTTGGGGGACGCATTTTCTGTAACTCAGATAACTTGGATTGCTGCTGATACTGACCACGGTTATTTCCCATATTGATGAATTGGTTCATCATTTCCTGGTGTTGTTGCTGACTCTATTCATACAGACGACACACTTGGGTAAATGTTGTTTCACTGTCCTGTTGACTTATCTGCCCCTGAGTAAAATTGTGGTTTGGTGGTGTGCCATAATTTTCTTCGGGCTGATTCGGCATAGAACGCGTCCACGGACGAGACATCTTTCACTCTGGGGATATATTTTGTGAAACTCGTAAGACAAGAAAGAGAGTTTGCAAAGGTCAATAAAACACACAAAAAACTCCAGGATTTTTTTTTAAAATACACGATTGCGCGCGGAGAAGGACTATTACATATCTTATACGCAGGCATAATTATACATTACATCACTCAGGATATGCGTACATAATCTTGACATGTTATTGAAACTAGTGCACTTCTCCATATCCTACATGATGCGCAAACAGGCTACTTCTCACAACCTATGTACATATACACATATCACACAAGTCGGCACATCGCATGGCGTCTACACGAACTCAGTCGGAGATGGTGAGGATCTCCCTTGGCCTGCCGAGGGTGAGACGCAGTGACGCTGGGGAATCAACCTCCTCCTCGCTAATAGGTTCCAGACGAGGAACGCTGCGCTGAGCTAATGGAACAGGTGCCATAGGTGGAGTAACCTGAATATGAGTGGGCGGAATAGGTGGAGTAGCACTCATGGGAGTGGGTGCAATGAGTGGTACAGCGCGAACGGGAGTGGGTGCAATGAGTGGTGCAGCGTGAACGGGAGTGGGTGCAATAGCCTGGTTGAATTCCTCAGTGGTAGGCAGATGACGAGCAGTGGCGAGAATGGTAGGTGAATGAGAAGCTGAGGATGAGATAAAAGTCAGCGGTGGAGCGGTGTGTAGGAGTTCCCTCCTGTTGGCAGCACAGCCATGGACTGAGTCCATGCGTGCAGCTATGAGGTCGTCCACCATGCTGTCGAAGGCTACCTCCAGGGCTCGGAGGTACTCGACAAGCATCTCAAATGCCTCGTCTCACTCTCCTCTGGGGCAAGAGAATGAGTAGTGACAGGTGTAAGGCACGTGGCATGGAAGATAGCGGTAGCGACGGGTCTTCATACGAGGAAGGACATCCCGAAGACGAGATATTGCCTCACGAGCAGCCATCTGCATAGCATGTATCTCTGTAGGCATGGCTCTCCCCAAGAATCGGAAGCGGCGCATCTCAGCACGCCCTCCCCTGAATTGCACCACGGCCTGGTGCATGGTCAGACTGGCGTTGATCTTGTGTGGATAGAGTGTGAAGACTAGGCGCACGGATGGCCCCATCGCGACCTGAACGATGAAGGAGAGGAGCTTAACGAACCCCTCAGGCACGTTGGCGAACATCTGTGACTCACATTCGTCGCCGGCCATCTACAAAAGTAGGCAAAAATTCTGAATGATCAGATCATAAATTTTATGCTAACTGTCAGAAAAATGACTACATTCGTAAAAACATGAATAAACGCTATCATGCTAATAACCAATTAGCGATCACACCTAGTGGCTTCCTACAGTCAGCCTGGCTCTGGTACCAAGTCTGTCACGACCGGTTTTTCAATAAAAAGCTTATTGAGAAAATCAATCTTTAGTTCCCAGTATAGGAAAAATTATCCTCACTGGTAGACAAATACTTGATAAACAGAGGACCAGTAGCATAAATATATTACAGGGTTGAGTTGAGGCTGCTCAACAAATTATTACAAACTCGCCAATATCTTACATAAGGGCGGTTATGACACAGGGTGTGGTGGCATGCTACTAGCTCGAGATAAAAGTGGTGGTGGATAACTTGACTCCTAACTGGCAGCTCATCGAGCGTCGAAGTGAGGCTCGATGAATTTATTCTGGGGTGGCGGAAGCGGGTATGATACAATGACCAAAACAGGATCGCACGGGACTAACTGGGACTCCTCTAGGCGTCGGACTCGCTATTGAACTCTTCATCCATGAGATCGCCTTCATCAACATCTGGCCAAATCAACAAGCCAGGTGAGTACTTTGAAAGTACTCGCAAGACAGTTCGGACAAAAGATATAACAAATGCATGCATGAATGCGTCATGAGCAAAAGATAATGATGCTCATCCCAAAATAAAGATTTTTCAAGTGAAACAAATAACTGAGACCGATCGGGTGTCTGGAGCGACGCCTCGAAAGGTAAACAAATAAAATTCATGCCGCAGTCGGGCGTCTAAGCGACACCACATAAAGGGCTTATAAAAGAAATGCCACAGTCGGACGTCTGAGCGACATCACAGAAAGGGCTTTGAAAAGAAATGCCACAGTCGGACATCTGAGCGACATCACAGAAAGGGCTTGGAAAAGAAATGCCATGGTCGGACGTCTGAGCGACATCACAGAAAGGGCTTATAAAATAAATGCCACAGTCGGACGTTTGAGCAACATCACAAAAAGGGCTTTGAAAAGAAATGCCACAATGTAAATAACAAGTATGCCACCGTCGGACGTCTGAGCGACATCACAGACAGGGCTTATAACAAATGTAAATAACAAGTATGCCACCGTCGGACGTCTAAGCGACATCACAGACATGGCTTATAACAAATGTAAATAACAAGATTAGTCCATCCACAAGAATAAACTTTTAACCGGATTTTTCACACATGTATTCCTCCGGAGTTTTGTCACTGAGACTGATATCTGACAAGATAAGATGAACACAGTACTTGGACAAGTACAAGATGATTTAAAGGATTTGTGACTCTGCAGAGTTTGTACTGACTCACCACAGCCAACGGATTTCCATAGTCACGAAGGACTAGTTCCGTTTACGGTATTTCGGTAGAAACACATTTAACCAATACACACCCATTCTACCTCACGATGCCAGGAATCACCCTAGACAACGTCCAAGAAAAACTTTGAGACGGGGAGGTCACAACCTCGAATAGCATGGGATCAAATTTCTATACGCGCGCTCTAAGGGGTGCCCCCCTCTCGGTCCCAACCGGAAACACCCATGCCCCCTGACCGGATGACGGGCTTTAATCCAGGGCCATGGAACCCTCATCCCGGCCTCTCTACTTGGTGTGTACCAGGAAAACGGTTGCAACTTACTAAACCATATTCCTTGCGGAAAACATGTGGCAGTACAGGAATGGAAATGAATGGGAATGTGATTTGATTCACGATGACACTGATGTCAAATGGACTGGCATAAGACTGGCATGTCACAACACTGCCATCTTACCCATCCTCATGCCATCTCATGGCCATGCCAATATGTATCCAACAACATATGGCTTTCCGAAACTTACTTTCCACTTGTGCTTGAAATATAACATTTAAAGAAATGTTCATAAACATGCCATGAAACTCCTAAGATGCAAACATGCAACAAACACTTCATCATATCAAGAGTTCAAACATGCTTGCCTGGTTCGGAGTAGTCGGAGTCTAACTGGGTGAAGTTTGCGGCTCCGTCACTTCCTCCGGAATCTACGGTATAAGAAAAATACGCACGTAACGTAAATACCGCGAGGTGCACAAAAAGAATACCAAATAATTTTGAAATAAATCTGATAAAAAACTAGACAAAATTTTAAGAAGAACAGAAAAAGAATCAACCAAAAATACTTTTCTGTTTAAAAGATATAAGGGTTTTGATCCAGGGACCTTTCTGTAATGAAACAGAAAACTCCCTGGGGATTCAGCAGAAAAAACCAGAAAACGGTTTGTTTAAAAGAAAAGGCTGAGAGGCTGACAGGCGGGCTCCACCCGTCAGGTTTGAAAATTCAAACAAGGGAAACAGGGCGCGACGGCGCCCGAGAGATGCGGTGGTCGCCGACGGCGATCCACGGCGGAGCTGGGTGATCGGGGGGTACCTCTGTGATCAGCACGTCCTTCCGCGTCTGTGGGTGGTGGTGGTGGTCGCCGGCGAGTGTTGTGTCGACGGTGGCCCTTGCTCCGGCGGACGGCGGTTCGGGTGGTCGTGGGCCTCGTCGGAGAGAGCTGCTAGGATCAAATTGGAGTGGGGGTTAGACTCCTAGAGGTGGTACGAGGCTACGGGCGAGAGTAGGGCGGCGGAGGAGTTCTCACCGAAGAGAACGTTGCCGGAGCCTGAGGCGGACGGTGGTGGCCGGAGTTGAGGAAGAAGGGCCCCTCAAAGCTCTTCCAGTGGCTAAGCGGGGTCTGGTGAGGTGGTGGAGTTGTGCGGGGGCGAGAGCAAGCTTGGGGGTGCTATTTATAGCCGGCCCGAGGCGGTCGCCGTGAACGGAAAAGTACGGCGAGCGATTACGGCGGCGCTGTGGCTGGACGGTTGGAATAGGGGCTTGAGCATCGACTAGACGAAGCACTGGTGCCATTCCAGTGTCCAACTCAGCAAGGAAGGGGTGGTTACGGCCTGTCCTCGACGGAACGGCCGCACGGCACGTCGGCAGCAGAGAACGCGCTCTGCGCGTGCCAGGCCACGGCGACAGTGCTGCATGCGTGCGCTGGCAAGGAGATGGCCACGCGGAGCTCTCAGGAGGTTTGGGCGGTGCCGAACGGCGTTATGCCGCAGTGTGTCCCCCTGTCGGCCGTTACGGTGGTTCTGCCGCCGCGGGACACGCCGGCGCAAGCGGGCCAGGGCGCCACCGACGCCAGGAACGAGCCAAGCGCGCGTGTGGACCTCCGAACAAGGAGGAGGGGCTGTGAGCAACGTGCCAAGTGCACAGTTTACATGTGACTGAAACTCTGACGAAGAAACGACACAGAAATCTGAATTTTACTGAATATGAACAGTAACAGTGCATGCCAGGTGTTCGACAGAATGATTTTGGCATGTGAGGATTTTTCCTTGAGCTGGTTTTTGGTGGAGTGGTCTCTCATTGCAACTAGAGTTTGCCTGAATTTTGGTGGAATTTTTGGAGAAGTGGAGATATGAATTTCACCAAATTTGACAAATCTGGTTCAAACTTGCAGAGGTTGAATTTTGAAAATTTTGAAAGGAAGAAGAGTGGATCATGATGGTTCTAGGTTGTGGGTGCTAAGGACTATCCAGGGGAGTTGAGTTGAGACCAAAAATCAAAGGCATTAAGGTACTTGCTTTGCAAATGACCTAGGCTCAAAATAAAGGACAGAATTGTTTTTGGAAAAGAAACAAATGAGATAAAATCCAAAAATGGATTTTATTAGTTGGGACAGAATGTTTGGGTTGATACAAAGTGGAAGGAGGGGTTTGGGGGGAATTTTACCATAAGAGGTATGGTAAAATCAAGAAAGGATCAAAACCAAATAAAAGCCCAAAACCAAAAAGGTTTTTTTTAAACAAAAACCACAAAAATTTTGGAGTGTCACAGTCATGAAGAGAGCAATAGCAATATACTAAACGATCAAGTACCAAGCTAACGGAATGGGCCAAGTCAATCACATCATTCTCCAATGATGTGACCCCGTTAATCAAATGACAACTCATGTCTATGGCTTGGAAACATAACCATCTTTGATTCAACGAGCTAGTCAAGTAGAGGCATACTAGTGACACTCTGTTTGTCTATGTATTCACACATGTACTAAGTTTCCAGTTAATACAATTTTAGCATGAATAATAAACCTTTATCATGAATTAAGGAAATAAATAATAACTTTATTATTACTTCTAGGGCATATTTCCTTCACCATATTCGTCAAACATGCCATCGATGTCTTTGCCATGGAATTCATCCCCAGGTATGAATGGTTACGTTCCATGGGCTTTTTTTTATCCGTGGATGTAATATAATTTCTTATATCATGAAAGGGTATTACCAAATCACTATATATTTGATTAGTTATAAGTTGTTACTGATCCAGAGGGCCGAAATACTTGATTTGTTGTTTCATTTGTTTATTTCGGCTGTACATGCTTTGGTGGATGAAGTTTACATGGACCTTATGTTAACGCCCAATATTTATCTATCGCCCTAAGAATATGTCAAAGTATGGCTGGTGTAGTATTCTAACATCGTCCTTAGTTCGATTGGAGAGCGAGACAAGTACTATGGAGATTACGTTTTGATAGTTGAATTCATAACAATGGCCACAGTGTTGGTGTTGTTTATATATCTCCATATAGTGTTGTTCTGTGAAGCCTCATGCCTCTTAAAATATTTCTTGCACAATAATCAAAGCCGAATATGCAATGTTATTCGTTTTGGAACTTTTGCCATATGTGCTAAACATATTGAGTCTTTCGGTGATTCGTTATGAATAGTGCAACAAATATTCAAGGGTTATCAATGTTTTGATGAATCACTTATAATTTATCTTGGGGTATGTCTAGATGCAAAATTTACCTTGGGTTCCTTTAAAATTGATCATATATCTAGGCACGAAAATTGGAGAGGGTTGGCATAGCAAACATACGGCTACCATGTTAGTCATGGTGTATTGCACGTCTATCAATAGTCGATGCTTATTCTTGCCAATATAGGTAAGGCCGAATTGGAGCTCACCAACTCGGCCACTAATGAAACTTTTGTGCAGGCAAAGTAAGGATTCGAGAAAGTTGTTGATTATCTGTAAGATCCTAGCAGAAGGGTGGACAATATGGTTGATTGATGGTCTTGACATGCATACCTATGAAACTTTATAGTCGGATTAATGAAGTTGGGAAAGTTTCACCCAAGCTTGCATCAAAATATTCACACAAGCAATGGCCGATATAAACTTATCGTCCTAAGAATATGCAAAATGGCCGATGGAGTGTTGACATCATCCTTAGATCAAGCTATGTGCAAGTTATTTTTTGCACACAAGCTTTGTCGAAAAACAGAGGGCATGTGTTGACACCAGATTTTGGCACTGTCAAGAACTTATTTAAGATGGCCTCAAATGAAGAAGTGATCTACATGAAAGAGTTCCATATTGTTGATATGAACATCTTTGAAGTTTGGGTCATCACCGTACGATTTCATCTCGAAGGCCGAAAGTATGCTCAAAATACTAAAATCTTATATTCAGAGTACAGTTTGGACGACTAAGCCCCAAGACGACCTCAAATGGAAAAATGATCTACACAGATTGTTTTCGTCTCGTCGAAATGATCAATTTTGATATAAAAATCGTCCAGATCCGAGTTCGTATGCAAAAGTTAGAGCAATCGGGGTGCAGCCCTGTCACGAGGCGAGATGTTGCGCGCCCCATCAAATGCATGTCTGATGGGTAGCGCGAGGGAATAGCCTGTTTTGCGCGACCGATTTGACCCTCAAGATGACCTCTGATAAAAAATGTTCAACATGAAAGTTGTTCGTCGTCGAAACGGTCAAGATTGCTTTTGGGCTCGTTTCCATCCGAGATCGTTTACCACCAGAAAAAAGACCCGCAAGGTGCAGCCAGTTTAAACCGAACAGTTTTGGAAAGTTCAGACAAAACCAATCCAAATTTGATTAGGGTTTTGGACGTGAATACAAGCTTTTTCCTTGCACGGGAAGTCCAGCCGCCTCTTATATACCTAAGGGGTGACGGCCGATTGAACAACACACAATCGATCAAATCATCTATCACTCTTTATCTTTTATCTTTTCTCCTTAACCCTAGTTCTTTTTCTTCCTCGTTCTTCGTCTGTTCTTCTTGTTGTAGGGCGGCGAACCTCAAGGCCCTAGGGGCGGTCAGGCCGATCTAGGGCAGCCCATAGCCGCCGCGCGTCATGACGGGGTCTCTCCCGGGCGTGTGGGGTTTCGGGTCATCAAAAACGCCGGCCGGATTGCCTGCGTACCGCGTTTCCGGACAGGTTTCCTTCGACGTGAGCTGCGGTGCATCACCCCCGGCGTCGAGGGTACACGGCGAAGGAACATTTGGTTATATTGCTTTGCTTTCTTTCTTTTGCACATCGTCTTGGGAAGGTGGCAATGCAAAGACGAGAGGCGAGAGAAGGGTGGGACGGTAGCCCCCGTGGAAGTTCCATTGACATTTCGAGGTTTCCCACCATAATGGGAACTCCGAGATGTGGATCCGCTGATCCCACTGCAACCCTTGAACGTCGCCGAGAATTGGCGGCGGCGAGCGTCCTCTCGTGCCATACATGTGCAGAGTGTCGCCGTGCATGTAGCAGAGCATCTCGCCACCGTCGACCCATGCGCTCCAAGGCCCCAAGTGGTTGTTAGCCTCGTTGATCTCAAAGCAGCAGTGCCGATCCCACCGCAGCTGCTTCCCGTCCTCCGGCGGCGACATGACCCAAAACTGGAGGGCTGTGGGCGTGCTGTCGGTGTGCAGCGCGAAGCACAGCCGGCCGTCCAGCTCGAAGGCGCCCACCCGCGGTATACGCTCATCATAGGCGATGATCATCTGCGCCGGGAGACGGTGCGCTCGGCACGTCTCCGTAGCCACGTCGACCACCAGTACTCGGTTCCAGCCGGTCGTGAGCAGGTACAGCTTGCCGCCGATCAGCCGTGGCGCCCAGGCCGTGATCTTGGTTGGATGCGGCAGCGAGAGGTCCGTGTGCCGGCGCCAACCTCCGGCGTCGCCCAGGGTGTACACGTCGACGACCGTGGACGAGAGCCTGAACAGCTTGTACTCGTTGGTGGGCGGAGTGAACCCCAGGGCGAAGAGGTGCTGCGTCTTGCCCTCGGCGGCGAGCGGAGGCGCCTCCGGGAGCGCCAGCTTCTCGCCGGTGACGGGGTTGCACACCACCGCCGGCGCGTCGGCATTGTGGCGGTGGACGAAGCAGAGGAGGCCGTTGCAGACGTTGGTGAGGCCGTAGCCGCTGGGGATGGCGACGGAGCGCATGGCCCTGGCCTTGCCGGAGGACGTGAGGAAGAAGCTGGCCTCGTCAGGCTCGCGCGTCTCGGAGACGAGCAGGACCTCCGCCGCGGGCGCGACGTGGGTGGCGGCGTGGAGGCTGCGGAAGGAGGGGTCGCTGACGACGCCGCGCCACAGCCTAGAGACGCAGCGGGACCGGGCGACGTCCTTCGTCGGCAGCTTCACCAGGATCTCCTGCAGCAACTCGCTAGGGATCTCGCCGCCGGCGCCGTCATCAGGCTCCAGCAGCCGCCGACGTTGTCCCATCGCTAATGGTTGTCGATCGACCGACGCGACGCGACGCGACGGCGGCAACTTGAACCTTGAAGTCGATCGAGTTGTGATTTCAGGGTAGATTGCTTCGTTGCGACTTATAATTGCCGTGTTCCGAGTTGGATTAGGTATCATCAACTCAGACTCCTAGGTGAACACGCAGATAAGAGAGACTAGAGACCAGACCTGCCGTTGCTCCATCGATCGATCTGCCGTTGGTCATCATCGGACCAAACGCTGACGTCGACGCCCCCGGAGGCGCACGGTCGGCGGGATCAAGCCGAGGAGAGGTGATAGGTTCGTGAAGTTTTGAACACGTTCATCTTTGACCTTTCTGTGGTGATTGTACTCTGAAAGAAACCATGAAACTTCGAAAAAACAAGCAATTCAAAAGGAGCCGGTAATTTGATTCCAGGTTTTTTTTCTCAATGAAGTGCATTTCTATTAACAGTTTGTCTAATTCACATTTGGATGTTTTTTAAGAATGTCACATCTAAGCTCCCACAAATATATAATGCAGCAACAAGAAACAAAAAGAAAAACTAGAACAAAAAAATAGACCACAAACATAATGGACATCAGCTTAGATTTGACATGACTATGTAACATCACATCTAGATGTGTCCCCTAGACAGACCCTTCTATTAAAGAATATACTCCCTCCGTTCCTAAATATAAGGCCTTTTTTAGAGATTTCAATATGAACTACATACGGAGCAGCAAAATGAATGAATCCGCACTCTAAAATACGTCTATATACATCTGCGTGTAGTCCATATTGGAATCTCTGAAAAGACTTACATTTAGGAACGGAGAGAGCAGAATCAAACGGATACAAAGCATGACGAGCAACACCTCACCTCTGTGTAACTAAGATGCATGCAGTCAAACATTAACAAACTGACGATGAAAAAGACGACATATGGGCAACAATAGAGTCATATAGGACCGGCACTATGCCTACGTAGGAGGTGATGGACCGATCCAGAGACTATGATGCCACCCATGTTTGGTAAAAACCTCCCTGACCACCCATATGCTGCCACACCGTCTTAAATAGCGGTTGGTATTCTGTTGACCTGGAGATTGAAGCCACTGAAGCGCGAGGAGGCGGAGGAAGCGGGAGTGGCGCCGGCGGTAGCGAGGTGAGGCCTCCGGTGTTGGAGGATGAGGCCATGGCGTCAGGGCCAGGGAAGGCCGACGCGACGGCGGACAGCCGCGGCGGCGAGGAGGGCAACGATGCGATTTTAGTGGGGGGAGAATTTGGTTTTAAGATGTTTTGGGGGAATCTAAATGTTGTCGACGCAGGTCGAGCGGTGACGGACACGACACAACACCCACCACAACTAAAGACCTGGCAACTGCATTTACTGAGGTTTGCCACTGAATGTGCTCATCTACGTCATTAACTGATTTTTCTACATCATTTCGACTTCAATATTTTTCTATGTGTGGTACACACCATCCAAAGTGTCATGCTCAAACATTTGGCCACTTTTTTTTAGTTGGTTTGCTATTTTTCATACATTAACTGATTATTCGGCCATTTTTGCCCGCACTCCTGCTTTTATCCCACAGATAAATTCATCAAAGTTTATAAGTGGCGTGTGGTCAATTTATGCCTCCACTGCTGTCTGCATAGCAGTAGCCGGCGACATTGTGTACCCACAACTAAACTGAGTCAACCTATAAGCCTTTTCTCAGTAGCGAGTCGCTAAATTCATTAAAACGCTACCATAACTTCCTTGAGCGACATGCACTGCTTCTAGCTGGTGCTCGTCGCCCGAGGATGAGGTGTCGAAAGTGCATGCGCGCGCCAAGTGTTGGAGAAGATTTTCCACCGGAGATAGGACGATGAAAAAAGAAGAGATAGATGAATAAGAGAGAGAATATTGCCATGTGAGCAAGACTGGTCAACATAGACACCGCTTCAAATTGGAGGGACGAAACTTGTCCGGAACAAAACGTTCGAGATGTGACATTTTTGGTTTTGAAGTTGAGGGATCAAAGCCGTGCTAATTGATAAGAACATGGACAAAGCATATACTTTTCTCATATTACTTTGCTTTCAAGGTCTTTACATATATGAAGCTCAATGGACGAAGTATCGTGGACTATTTGGCTTGAAGCAGTGACTAACCAAGAGCTTATAGAGCCACGCGCCTGGACCTGGAGAAGCTGTAGTACGAAGAAGGAGCAGTGATGCCGTTTGTGAGGATGAAGGCTGATTCCAAGCATGACGAATGTCTGAAACATCTCAGACTAGCTGTTACTCCATCTGTAAAGAAATATAAGAGCATTTATATCACTATTTCTTTACAGAGGGAGTACTAGATAGCATCGACATTGAAATGAACGAATCCCTCTGGCTTGAATCGACCTACGAGACAAGGCAATTGACAACTTGGGGAGGGCGAATTATATGGCGGGAGCGGGAGCGGGACGGTGGAAGGAGAGAAGAGAAGACATGGATGGATGGATGAATGTGCTTACCTTATTTTGGTGCTGCGTCGATGTCCACAGCCTGCGCACGCACTTGCGGTGTCGCTCTCTGTCATGTGCCCAACAGGGAAAGAGTGAAACTGTCACAGCACGATCTAACCAGCACCACGCGGCCAGCTTCAAGAGTTAGATCATGCTGGCAGCTTCACGCTTTCTCTTGGGCACTCGAACTACCACCCACCCTAGCTAGCTTCGAATCCATGGAGGATATCGATGCCCCCGTGCATGCTTATATAGACGACGCTACATACAAGATTGATGGAGGGATCACATGGGGGGCGTCCGGGTCCGGCCGGTCAAGATTGGGCTCGTGCTTCCGCGCGGCATTGTCGCTGACTCCCGGCGGAGCGGAGCGGATCCGAGACGGACGGGAACGCCTGCCGATCGCCGATGCAGCTGGACTGGACTGCCAGTCGTGCGCCCAATCGGCGCAAAGTCAGAAGGCCTCACATGCACGGCCTTGTCGTGGCGCGCCGCGGATGGAGGGAGCTGGGCCTGGTCCCCCCGGACAGGGATTATAGTTAAAACAAAGCGCCGCCCCCGATCTTGTCTTAACCCGCAGACACCTCCGCCCTCGAGAAGCCAAAATCAGACGCACACCACATATAATAATAGTACATTTGGTCCCCTCAAAAAAAAATAGTACATTTGGTTTTCATTTTTGTGAGGAGCAAGCTAGGCAGACGTGCATGCACGCGCCAGCTATTAGGGCCATCGCAGCGCACCGCTGCATCTGGTCAATGGCGTGCCGTTAACTTACCGGTCAAAATCAGTGGCAGCGAGTAGAGTCGATGATGCTCTGCTGGAGTACATTTCAGCTCATAGGTGTTGCGGCCTGCAGGCGAGAATTCTACTGTTACTACGGGTAACAGTTCGGACAAACACTTGTCGGCTTGTGATCATGGCACTTGTCCACCCGAAACAGGTACTACCTCCGTCCGGGTTTATTGGTCCCCATTGTATTCTGTGCCAAATTTTGACCATAGATTAAACTAATAAAATGTTTGCGCATGTCACCAAACATTATATTTTTGAAAACTATGTTCAAATACGAATTCAATGAGATAATTTTTCTTGACATGCATTAATATTTTGTTAGTTAAATCTTTAGTCAAAATTTGGCACAAACTATAAAGAGGACCTATAAACCAGGACGGAGGTAGTAATAGCAGCCTTCGTTGTTTGAAATGTCTGGTTGACTTCGGCATCCTCGATGCGTGCTAGCGCACTTTCCAAGATTTAGCCTGCGAGATCTGCATTAAAGAGAGAAAGTGCCATTCCATCTACGTACGAGACTTTGCATCCAATCTAATATACATGAAAATCTTGACTTTGCACAGCCACAGCGCCTGCAACGTTTTTGCCGACGACTAGCAATACAACTGTTGGCAGGGAAATCATAACACACAGCCTCTAAAAAAAAAGTTCCGTTCCCGTTTGTTACACAACTCAGCATTCTAAGGTTACATGATCACCACTGGACCAATAATCGTACGTACACAGATACATAAAAATGGAGCCTTGACCTAAATTGATTGATAACTTAGACTCAACTGAATAATATAAGTTATGGAAAATTGGAAATTACTATGAAGAAAAAAATTACATGACATACACATACACACACGACCAGGATGGAGACTGCTACAACAGGTGAGCCAGGATGCAGCGCTGCTGCAAAACTGACCCAGGAGGAGCTTCAGCGGCCAAAGTCACCACTCGCCTTGGTTTGACTTTTTCCGCCACCACCCGAAGACCAACATCAGTGAGATGCGGAGTGTTCCGGTTCGAACCCCGAGGCAGTCGAAGCTGGCCAGATCCAGCGACCTGCTATAACAGCTCGGTTTAACCTGTCCTGGCCTAGGCCAATCTGGCAGCGAGACTGCCTCACCATCAGCTTTCTCGTTCAGGATCCACAGGTTCAGCTCAGGTCATAGCATGTGGGCAAGGAGCAAAGCGAATTGTAAATTTGCTCGGCCTTGGGGCGCCTAGATGCGGTTCCTCTGGTGCACTCGTAGAATAGATCAATTAGAAATCTCAGTTTCTCTGCATGAGCATCAGATGTGATCCCCAACTTTAGCCTCGTAATTGGCTCGTCCACTGTCCAGAACGCTTCTAATTCTTTAGTTAGCCTTGGCCTTTGTTTCTTCCTCTGATGACATACAATTCATAAGATGTTACTTCGTATATGGTTACCCGAAACAACAAGCAAATACAAAATATACAGGAGCCAACTTCTGATGTAGAGGTCTTACCTTTATGAGATCATATATTTCTGAATCTGGTAGTCCCTCGTAGGGTATATGAAGTGTAAGCATCTCGAATATAAAACATCCATATGACCAGATATCCACTTCCTGCATCAAAGCCATATTTAACAGCATCAATACCGCTTTATTTTGGGGTGTTGGTTGGAGATAGAACTACATCTGATTAGCATAATCCGGTAGGTAGCTAGGGGCTTATTTGCTGATATTAACATAGTTTATCAATTTTCAAGTGGATCTTAATAATATACTGAAATCCAAGTGGCTTTACACTAACCAATAACATGACAATGCACATTACAGTACACAGGATAGTCAGCAAGCAGAGTAACAATCAGCACACAGGATACATGGCAATGCACATTACCACACACAAGTATAAATGTTTAAGATTAGCTAATGCAAGCAATTAAGAAAAATAAGTGTTCCACTAATACACCATGATAATAACTACCAAATATTGTAATTTTCAATCAGAAACATAGCTGAGCTACTCCGCAGTACATACTGTATGGAACACAAATACCTAATGGTTTCCTCAGCTACTGTTCAGAGCTATTCAACAAGAGTTGAGGAAAAAAAGAGGACAGCGCAATGTTCAAATGAATACTTACCAGTCCATACTGGGTTTTCTCATGCATGGCCTGAAGAACCTCTGGGGCCATCCAACAAGGTGTCCCAACACAAACATTTGGTGGATATGTGCCATGGTGAGCTATACAGCATGTATGGGATAGAGAATGCACAGGAATGGATCTGTCAAAATCAGAGAGTTTGACTACTGGTGTCCCATGACTCCTCTTCGAATCCAGATCAACCAAAACATTCTCGCTTTTTATGTCCCGGTGAATAACTAGCTTCCTGTGCATCTCCAACAAGGCACAAGCAACTTCTCGAGCAATGTAAAATGCCAGGTCCACAGGTACATGTTTCTTGCCCTCTTTTAGTAATTTTGTCAAATAGCCCTAAATTTGAAAATAGAAGGTCAAGTTATCACTGAGAACATCTAAACAAGACTTCAACGAATACAAGGGTCATAAAGATGAACGAACGAATTTACCTTCAGTGAACCTCCTTTCACATATTCCATTAAAATTACAGACTGCATTATCCTGTACTCCTTATCACTATCATCTTGAACCCATTTAGAAGAAAGTTGATGACCATATATGTCCACTATGGATCTGTGCTTCCTTAGAGCATTCATCATTCTTACTTCCCCAAGAAGCTTGTATTCAAATTTTTTTACTTCATCATTAGAAGCACGCCGGGTATCTAGGTACCGTATCTGCATTTGAAACCAACACCAAGTAAATACATGAAACATAGTAAAGGCACCAAAGAAATTTAGAAGGAAAACAAATAAACCTTTGCTGCTGCATCGACTGAACCAATTTTGCAGTGGTAGACAGCACTGGAAGCTGTAGCTTCAATTTCTTTGCATAGTGAGACTGAAGGGAAGGAAGACCGAGGCGTATAGCCTTCATCGTCAAGCGCAACATGCAGTCGACTGAGCGGAACATACCTAAAACCAAGTGCACATAATTAGTAACAAAATAATTTTGTAGTCAGGAAGAATCACTGAATAAGCATATAGCATGTACTTTTGTTGTCAACACCTCCATGAAGCAGCATGATTAAAGTTTAAATACTAGATCACAGATAAAGCGCCCTAATATCAGGCAAACAAAATAACAAGCAAAAGAGTATGCAAGAACAAAGCAATAGCTGAAATGAAAGACATACCATACCATACCATACCAATATAGGGTGATTAGACACAATGTACTAGCATATCCTGACAGGCTGACAGCTACATATTGTACAATATTTCACAATATCCAATTTTGCGATCGCACACATAAGGCATTGGCATTATCAGTTCTCATATTACAGATACGATTACAATATTACTGACCTTTTGCAATTTAAGTCATAATAAGCTAGTAGATTACTACCTCCGTCCTGGTTTACTAATCCCCCTCATATTTTGGGTCATACTTTGACCATGATTTTAACTAATAAAATATAAGTTATATATAGCAAAAATAATGTCCTTGGAAACTACATCCAAATACGAATCCAAAAATATATTTTTTGCGGACATGCATTAACATTTTGTTAGTCAAATATATGATCAAACTTTAACCCAAAGTATGAGGAGGACTAGTAAACCACGATGGAGGTAGTACATAGCACATCGATACAGTATAAACTACATATGGCATTTGTGTAGGCCATGTTTTGACCTGATCACAAAATTGACATAACACTGAAACAGCAGTAACAATATAATGACAATATGACAGAACCAGCATAGTGGAAGTTAGTTGCTACCATAAATTTCCAAGGTAAAGTGGAGTCAGTATTTTTCCCTATACGATCACAAGGCACTCACCTGCAGAAGTACTCTGGATCTGTCTCTTCCTTTATGTTCGTGGGGTAACACGCATCAACAATCATCCTTACCAAGATATTCCCTTGTCTAACAGGGACAACATTCCAAGCATGAGGCGTGTAGTCAAGATGCCCCCTCACAAGCTCACAAGGAACTGGAGGATCCGCCCGGTCACACAAATACTGCAATAGATAAGGTAGCCATGTCAAAGTCTCAACCGATAAACATAAAACATAAGTCGGATAACAGAACGACAAGGTACCTTCATCAGGACAGCTCGGTGCCTACAAACACCAAACTGCAATGCCCCTATTGGTACAATGCCTGAATTATTCCTTTCCTTGATGATGTGTATTGATTTATCACAGAGACCAGTAAAATTGAAGTGCCCAGGAGGAGTACTGGCTTGTTTTGATGCTTCATTGCTATCACACATGCTACCAGCAGCACAAGTACAAATGAACGGTTGCTCCTTCCTCAAGCTAACAATAGCTCCCCGTGTTCTCCTCAGAGAAGCACTTCGATCACAACCTCCAAAACAGTCAGAGACAAACAAAGCAAGAACTGATGCCCTTAGCAAGTCCTGACCTGCATCTTCATCAGTTTCAGAATAACTTGGCCTCTTCAAACTGGATAATAACAGTTGTGCTGAAGAAGCAATTGTGTCCAATTCTTCATCTTGTTCTCTTAAGATAAAGAAGCAGAAAAAGTTAGGCAGATTGCAAACATATCCTATGCTCTCAAATAGACCAATCAGAAAGAGCATACAGCATATATAAAAATGCAAATTTACCAAACAATGGATAGGAATGTGCACTAACCTGTCCAAAAGAATAACTTCACGCGCATACAGTCCGAGACTCCGTTCGTACTCCTCTAATGGCATGAATGGCATATCTCGTCCCGCATCATAAAATCCATCCGGTAAATGGTCATCTATGCTGCAAAATGATTCCACACTGTACTTATAGGATAACTTCGAGGATTCATCAATTGGTCTCGGGCATTTGCTGGGTTTGGGATTATAGTCCATATCAGGATGCCTTTTAGATTTCAGTGTAAGCTTAGATGCCTCTGAAGTGTTCTCTTCAGCAACTTCAACTGCATTGCGGGTTGATGAAGCGGTATCCTCAAGTTCATTTTCAATACTGCCCAGACAAGCTGCATCGGTGCTGATACCAGAATTG
The DNA here is from genome assembly GCF_018294505.1 of Triticum aestivum. Classification (NCBI taxonomy): domain Eukaryota; kingdom Viridiplantae; phylum Streptophyta; class Magnoliopsida; order Poales; family Poaceae; genus Triticum; species Triticum aestivum. The sequence continues at coordinate 569,907,786 of NC_057807.1, forward strand.
TTGTCATGACAACTTCTCATATTTATTCCAGTTTTTCCATCGTCATATTGGTCCTGAAGCATCATGCCACTATCTTTTATAAGCCCATCTGAGTCATAATCGATTATGCAAGATAGGTCTTCAGATATAGAACTTGTTTCTTTCAAATCCTGTGCTGAACTTTCTTCAACAATGTCTTTCATCACTGGCCTGTTTTCCATATCATCTTCGGTCATGTTCACAGCCATTTCATCAATGTCATTTTCACAAAGCCTGCTCCTGCTGGACTCCAAACGCTCCTGGCGAGCCTGCTGTTGCAGGCAATCCCGTCGCTTCCAGCCCTTCTTCATTTTCTGTGCGGAATGAGCTTTTAAATTTGGGGAAATATCTGTGGGTGAGCATGAGAGCACGCCATTGCAAGCATGACTTGCAGGTCTAGGTTCTGCTGAACTTTTTATGCTTGCGATACCTAGACGTTGTAGCCTGTCACTCTTCAAAGGAATTTCACCATTTTCCCTCATGTCACAGCATACCCAAGAGGGTATCATAAAAGAATGGGAAATCCTATTAAACTTGAAGATAGAAAAAGAAAACTATCAGGATCTGATATTCGAATTTCTAAGCATAAATAGAAGACATAAGAAAACATCCACAATACAATCATCAATAGAATTGATGAGTAAGTCCATATAGTATCTCGTGAAAAAAGATAGTAATAAAATAAATGGCTAACATTAACACCTCCACAACTTCTCTTTCTGGCAAACACACCCCATGCAAGTATTGTTCTGCTTGCCAACACCCTCCTTCCCCTAATTTTCATTACATTTAGAAAAATCGCATGTTGATTCCATTATAATCATTTTTCTCAAAACTGACACACTAATCTCTCTCCAAGTATAATTGTTAATCAGGTCCGGACAAATGTTGAATGTTTAGTTCCAGAAGTGAATGAATGCCATGTAACAAGCACCAAAATCACACATAACAAATACAAACAACACATCAAAGATCAGAACCAACACTGTTGAAGATAATGTAAATTATGTCAACATGATCAAGACATAGCAATAATTAGGAACAGGTGGAAAGCAATACTTCTGATGAGAACATACCTGAAGATTAAGATACTGCAGTGTAAGCATAGAGACTAGTTCAACTGATCCAAGGGATGTCAATCTATTGTTCGATAAGTCAAGGCTTTCAAGACATCTCAAAGAAGAGATCCCTGATGGTAAATCTACCAACTTATTATTAGTCACTTTGAGGAATTTCAGGGCCCGCAACTCGGTTATCCAGTTAGGCAAGTTCTTCAGCTTGTTGAAAGACAGATCAAGTTCTTGGAGCTTCCTGAGGGAGCCAATCTCAGGGGGGAGGAACCTAAAGATATTTAAAAAAGAATGTGAAACCACCATTTTTTCCAGGGAACAAGAGAAAAAAAACAAGTCAATATAGCATAAAATAGAAATCATCATCAGGAACACCATACAAGTTCCCTATATTTGGTTCAACTGTCCAAAGTCGACATAAAATTCAATTAATTATTTCAAATAGCCTAGATCAAGAATATCCAACTTCTGCATACCACATACCACATCAGTATTGGCATTTTTCTCATTGTTCCAAATATCAGCCAGTTAATCGGCATCTCGGTTAGTTCATCGCTACTCGTACATCTCCAGATACAAAAAGGCCCTATTCACGCCATTAACTGGTTGGGGCAATTTATCGGTCTGGGCCGATTAACTGCTAGGGAATTTTTGGCCCAAAAATGGCCCGTTCCCTCCCTTCTTTCACAGCTGTGCGGGCATTAGGTTAGACAGCCCCCTCCCTTCTCCCACTCGTGGAGGAGCAGCTGCTGCAGCCGTCCCATCCCTGAGCAGCTTCCGCCGGCTCCGCCCCCTACCCGAGCAGCAGCCGGCGCCGGCCAATCCCTGGTCCCCTCCCTGAGCAGCCCATGACGGGCTGTTGGCTCCGTCCCCTCCCTGAGCAGCAACCGGCTTCGTATCCTCCCCAAGCAGTCGCCAGCGCTGTCCCCTCCCCGAGCAGCCAGCATTCCCTCCCGAGCTGTTTCATCGTCTGCTCCTCCTGTCCATGGTGTCCCCAGGCAGCAAGTAAACTCAGTTCTCTCCTCTGTGATGTACTTCTGCTGCTGCTGATGCGCTCTGCTACCCTCCTATGTAGTATCTCGACATCTAGTATGTGCTGATGTGGTGCATTTGGCATTTGTAGCAATCTACGGTTGCTTCTACTACAACATGTTGCTATGTAGGCTAGGATATATAGATTTTGGCCCTAGTAAACCTACCGATAAATTCAGTTAATAGGGCGATTCGCCAATTTATCCCTACTCAGCACCCAACTGATATGCTACCAGTTGAGAATTTTGCTACAAAATTTAACCACAAAATCATTTAATCATCATCCAAGCATTTGAACTTTTAAACATCTGCAATAACCATCAGATCAGTACATTTCCAATATTGAGACAAAGTAACTTGGCTACAACAACCATTTATAATCAAACTGCGCAACAAAGTTGACAAATGCCCCTGCATTGCCAAGCTAGGGACATGATTCAGAACAGCTAGTTAAAGTAAGGTGGGTAAACTGAATGCTCCTACAAACACCAATTACCTCTATAAACTACTGCAGAGACATAGCAAATATTGCAGGCATAATGGTAGCAGCTAATGTGCAGGTTATAAAACTTAAGAGTAGCCACAGCAAACAATTCAACCTGATTTAACACATGGCAAAGCCATCATGGTTGCCAGAAGCTATTGGACAGTGGGCATGGAAAAGTTGCACCAAACCAGCATAGATTTATAATTAGATGCTAGTCTGCTAAAGGTTTCTTATACACATCCATTTCTCCTAGGGTGGTCGTGCTACTGAAATAAACATAATATGGCACTAGAAAACACACAAAAAAGCAAGCTTACGCTGCAAATCACAGATGGAACATACAATTTGGCTGATTAAACACGAGAACAGTAAATTAACCACTGTAGCAAAATTAGCAGTAGGCAAGCAGGCAGGCAGCTGTCAATTGAAGTAGTGGTGTCGTGCAGCATACCTGATGGAGAAGTGGCAGATGGTGAGCTTGGTGAGGCACTTGAGGCTGGCGATCTCGACGAGTATGGAGCAGGCCGAGGGCCTGGGCGGCACCAAGGAGAGCTCGAGCTCCCTGAGCGCCCGCATCCGGCGGAGCACGGCCCCGGAGACCCTGGGCGCGGAGACCTTGAGCTGGAGGCTCTGTAGCCCGTCCAGGTCCCCGGCCTCCGGGGGCAGCACCTCGACGTCGTTGCCGAAGAACTTGAGCGCCCTGAGCCCCCCGCGGCACTCGCCGATGGAGCGGGGGACGAGGTTGTAGGCGTTGCGGTAGATGTAGAGCTCGCCGCCGCGGAGCGCGGCGGGCGGCGGCGAGAAGGGGGCGAGGTCCCATGTGTTGCCGGCGACGTCGGCGGCGTCGGATCCGCGCGCCGGGAGGCCTCCGCCGTCGGGGTCCGGCGCGGCGGGGTCCATGCGGGCGCCACCGTCGGCCGCGGGGTTTTTGGGGCGGCGCGGCGCGCCGCGGCCTAGGGTTTCGTACGGGGGGCGGGGAGAGAGTGTGAACGGGGGAGGGGGCGGGGAGAGAGTGTGAACGGGGGAGGGGGGGGAGAGAGAGAGAGGGAGAGCGGGGGTGGGAATTGTATAAGTTAAGCTATCCTAAAGCTGAGATTTGGACCGGGTTCTGATTAGTTTCTGTCTCGAGGGGTAAAATGGAAAGGCGGCCACGCGGTCACCCCGCGCTCTCCGGGAAGACGAAGCCGGTGCGGCTCGGACGGGGTCGCGGTCAGGCTCGGGCGCGGTCGCGGTCCCGGTCGGGTCGGACCCGAGCCTGTGCGTTCAAGGGCTCAAGGCCCACTTTGAAAGAGGCCCACTCACCGTCCCAGATTTTTGGCTGATCCACATCGCTCTAGGCTCCGGCTCTCGCCGCCGGCCTCCCCTACTCCGCTTCCCGCCGGCAGGAGCGACTCCTTCTGCCGCTTTCCTCGGCCCGTGCTTCGGCGATGCCGGCGACGGAGGAGGAAGGCGCGGCGGCGGCGGCGGTGGCGGAGGAGGAGGCGTACGAGCAGGAGGACGGGGACGGGGAGGAGTACGACGAGGATGAGGAGGAGGGGTACGAGTTCGGCGACGCGGCGGACGCGGCGCAGTGCGTGGAGATGGCGGAGCGGGGGCCCGGCGGCGCCGTGGCCACCGTCAGCATCCGGGACTTCGAGGCCCTGGCGGCGCTGTCGCGCAAGCGGAAGGCCCTCCCCGCCGAGGAGCCGCCGCAAGGGGACGAGGCCTCGAAGCGGAGGAGGCAGCAGGGCGAGCTCTCCGAGGCGGAGTCGGCGAACCTCTTCGACCAGCTGATGGAGGGGTTCGGCCTCCGGCGGAAGAAGCGGCGGCGGTCCAAGGACGGCAAGAGGAAGGGGCGGGCGAGAGGGCGGAGGAGCCGGTGCAGCCCCGAGGTCATCAAGAAGCTGGGCGACGCCACCCTGCTCTTCACCGAGAACAGGTTCAAGGAGGCCATCCCCATCCTGCACGAGATCGTCCGGATCGCGCCCAACCTGCCCAACTCGTACAACCTGCTCGGCAGCATCTACAAGGAGAATGGCGAGATCGACAAGGCCATCAACTTCGTGATGCTGGCCGCCTACGTCTCGCCCAAGGACGTGTCGCTGTGGAAGAAGCTCATCGACCTGGCTCTGAAGAAGGAAGACGCTGCTCTGGCAAGGCACTGTGTTATCAAGGCAATGAGGGCTGATCCGGAGGATGTGGGGCTCAAGTTTGATTGCGCGAACATATATCGCACCCTCGGTGACTGCCACAAGGCCGCGGAGATATACGAGCAGATTGTCGGGATTCATCCCTCCAACACCGTCGCCCGTAGAGCGGCGGCGCAGATGTACAGAGACTCTGGTCAAATTGATAAGGCTATTGATTTGTTGGAGGATTTTATCAATGCTCAAACTTCAAACATCGACTGGGGTCTTCTTGATTTACTGATATCCCTTCGTCTGAGAAATGATGCCCATGGTGAAGCTCTTAGGCAGATCAAGAAGGCACAACTGGTGTTGGGATCCGGACACAAATTACCAGTACGGTTGCAAGCAAAAGCAGTAATCTGCCATGCTTATCTTGGAGATCTGAAACATGCTGAGGTGTTCCTTCAGAGTGTGCATCTGGGGCGTTCAAAAGAGAATGCTGATATGGTTAAGGAGGTCGCTAGCACTCTTCAAAGTTTGGGGCAGTATGAGTATGCACTAAAATTTTACTCCATGATGGAAGACGTTGCTGTTCATAATGATGGTGGCTCGTATGTGGAAGCTGCTCGATGCTACATGGTCATGGGGGACAAAGGAAAAGCTATTCCTTACCTCTATAAAGCTTTAGAAGGGATGGAGGACAATGTCGATGTACGGATAACCTTATCTTCTCTTCTAGTCGATGAGAATAAGAGTGATGAGGCTATCAAACTGCTTTCTCCTCCTGAGAATACAGAGTTGCAGTCCGCTGATATCCCAGATCATCAGAAACCTTGGTGGCTTGATGGGGAAGTAAGAATGCAGCTTGCCAAACTTTATTACAACAAAGGCATGATGGAGAAATTTGTGGAAACCATTTTTCTTCCCATTCTCGAGACACTGGATATCGAGTATGCTAATAGAAAGGTCAAGATGAATAGAAAGCTTACAAATGATGTTCTGCAGGAAAGAACTAAAGTGCTGGGGGAAGCACGTCAAGACAGCGTATTTCAAGGATGCAGGCCTATAGCATCGACTGCAGAGTTAGTCAAGGCAAACAGAGCAAGGAAATTGCTAGAAAAAAGGGCAGCAGAGTCAAATGAAGACACAATAAGAGATGATACACGTAGAGCAAAGCAGAAACCTCCTCTTCCTGGTCTGCTGACAAATGTGGAGAACCATCAGCTTGTGTTAGATCTCTGTCGAACACTGGCTCTGCTTCAGCGATACTTTGAGGCGCTGCAAATTATCAATCATGCTCTTAGACTTGGAAATGATCCCCTCTCTGATGACATCAAGGAGGAACTACGGTCCTTGGGCGCTGAAATAGCATACAGAGCTCTAGATCCCAGCCCTGGCTTTGATTATGTCCGTTATGTAGTTCACAAGCACCCGCAATCCATCTCCGCATGGAACTCCTACTACAAGGTGACATCAAGAACAGAAGAGAAAGGTCATTTTAAGTTTCTTCTTCGGGCAAGAAGGGATCCCAAGTGTGTGCCTCCTAAAATCATATCTGGGCATCGGTTTACTGCTATCAGTCAACACCAGTCCGCTGTTCGGGATTATCTGGAGGCGTACAAGCTGGACCCGGAGAATCCTCTAATCAATCTCTGCGTTGGTTCGTCCTTGATCAACCTCTCCCTGGGCTTCAGGCTTCAGAACAAGAACCAGTGCATCGTCCAGGCATTCGCGTTCCTCTACAAGTGCCTGCGCATCGGCAGCAACAGGCAGGAGGCCCTGTACAACATCGCCCGGGCGTACCACCATGTCGGCCTCAAAACCCTGGCGGTCATCTACTACGAGAAGGTTTTAGCCATGGAGGTGGAAGATCACCCCATACCCAAGCTTCCATTCGAGGAGGATTTACAGGAGCACCAGGATTTCAGGCCTGGCTACTGCGATCTCCGAAGAGAGGCTGCGTTCAATCTGCATCTGATCTACAAGGAAAGCGGAGCAACTGATCTGGCGAGGAGGATCCTCAAGACCTACTGTTCTATTTAGGAATTGGTTGTTTATCTATACTATATACAAGTACTTGGCCCTGTCTATGTGGTTGCTGCTGCTCAGCATTTCCATATAATCGTGAAGGCAGGCGATTTTTCATAGTGGAGTCCAAAAGAGATTCTAGACTTTGAAATGGTTCTCCTCCCAGGTTTTGTCACACTGGTTTCGGAATGATAATATGTCTGTTTCTTCCAATTTGATCATGAAACAAAATGGATGCAAATCATTTACTGTACAACATAAAGTACATGAAAAGAACTGCCTAAAACAAAAACACTAGCTGCAAGCTAGTAACATGATACAAAAGACAAAACAAACTAAGCCTTCACTGAACTTTATTTATCGAGACATATATAGGGTGGCTGATAAACCTCTACCACCAGGTGGTGGCATCAGAGTTTGTTCGAGTATCGGTAAACTTACAGCAGTATCATTACCCATCAGACAGTACATTTATTGAAACAGCATTGTCTAGAGCGTCGTAAACTGCTCAAAAATAAAATGCAGATGCAGTGCGGTGTCTCAGCGATTCAGTGTCAAGATTGGCAGTTTACAACAAGGGTCATCAAGCTAGTAGTGGTTAGACCAATCAGCAGCACTACCGACGCGAGGGATCCCCGAGTCCTTCTTGGCCTCGCTGTCGACCTTGAAGGTGGAGCCGCACATCTGGCCCTGGCTGTCCACACGTGGCACGGCCTTCAGCTCGTTCAGCGGGTGCTCGAAGCTCTGCAGCCCTCCAGATGTGGTGTAGAAGCAGCCTGATGAACAACGAAAATGTAGTGTCAAGATGATGAGTACCTCACCCGAATTATAGGGATACAAACAAAGATGACATGGGTGAACCGTGGCAACGCTGCTCTTTGTGGTGTACCTTTGGGGAATGGCGCAAATGAGTTTCCACAGCCTGCCTTGAGAAGCTCATTGTCGTCAGAGAACACAAGGTGGTCTTCAGAGTCGACGCCCCAGAAGAAGGGGATACTGCCATCAGCATCCTGTTCAAGAAAAGCGGTTGCAACTCAAAACCATATTCAACTACAGGTTAAGAATTTACATCCTTTCAGAAGAGAGATGATCTACTCACAGCAGCGACGAAGGTGGATTTCGACACGGTGTCGTACAGGATAAAAGCGAACCTTCCACTGAGATCTCTCACGACCTGGCTGGCTGGGAGCGGGCCCCTGTCCCGGAGGGTTCTGTAGGCCTCAATCAGGATGGTAACCTCATTTGCTGTCTTGCTCAGACCATAGTGTTGCTTCAGGTTGCCAATGTTCTCAACATGCCCTTGGAACAGGCAAAATATGTCGTTCACAGAACCAAACATCCTGGATACGAGCGCAAAGACAAAAACCGGAGTCAGGTTAACATATTTCAAGAATCAGATAGGAAAATAATTCTCAGGAGCACTAGTCGGTTAGAAAAAAAAAATCCACGTTACTGCTATTTGTTGGAATTACCACATGCCTAAATAGACACACTATCATGTGAAACATTTTCTTCAAAAGCAACAAAACGATGTTACTTGAGTCACATCAATGTTCATTATGCTATTCAAGTTGGCAGCCCAATACTCCTAATAGGTTTGACAAGTATGTTGTCAGCAAACATGATCTTTAAGTAAAAATTTATCGCAAAAAAGAATAAGTAAAAGTTGCTTCCTATCGAAAGAAAAATTGATCTTCACTTGTGACTTTTTTTTTTGCTATCATCTTCACTTATGAGTTAGTTTATAATGGGGGGCAGCTCCCGAGTGGTATGCGCGTTCGTTGCACATGACATGTTGCTATCGAATAAAAAAGAGCAATAGTCACCACCATCACCGGTGGGCTGGCTGACAAGGAACAATTGATTAATTAACGAGTATCAAGGTAAGATGGACATGTGCATTGTATCAGAAACTTCAATGTTACTTCCCTTCTTCATGACGAATCTTTGGACACGGACGCAAAACATAGTGTAGGGAAAAAATATGGCATATTATATATCTATACATAAAGGGTTCAGGCAAGACTCCAGCTCCTCACATCACGAGATTTGTTTGAATCTCTTCACGCTGGATCAAAATCATCGGTGTTGGATAACATGATTGGACCCAGGATACCAGTGTGAAGTTTCAACTTTGAACAGCAGGAATCAAGACAAGAAAATCAGTCTCAACAGCTCAAATGGTAAGCTGGATCTTGACTGTTTAAACGCTAATGGTAATGGTAATATGGACAGGATCTGAACATACTCGTCATAATGGTGATGTCACATAACTTATGTTGCAGATCTGATGGAGAGTCTGGCCTAGAATTCACGCTGCGGAGCCCCCCAACTATAGACCAGAAATCGCCGGAAAGCTCCACCCAAACCAGCACGGCACTGAAAGCTACGTCTCTAGCTGGGCTGGCCCGGAGAAACCAGACGAGAAAGGGAGATCTCCGCAGGCTCCAAACGGGAACCTCCAACAAAGTCCCGGCGAAGCGATCGCGTCGCCGGATCAAGCGCCGTGAAGGCGTGAACACGGCGCAGCTTTCGCGTCACCCGACAGCACTGCAAGCGCCGGCTTACTCGTAGTATTGTACAGTATTATTGAGCAAGGCTGGCGGATAACGGAGCCGTACCTGGGGACGAGGGGGTTCTTGTTGGCCGAGGAGTAGGCGAGGGCGCCGGCGGCGCCGAGGCTGACGGTGACCGCGGCGTCGTTGGCGTCGGCGAAGCCCTTCATGAGCGCGGCCGCGCCTCCGCCCCCTCCTGCCGCCGTACCCCCTCCCCCGGCCGCCGGCGGGCTGCGGAGGCCCTCCGGGCACTTGGCCACCGTCTGGTCGAACACGGCCAGCATCTCGGCGCGGCGGTGGTGGTCACCTCTCCGATCTCTCTCCCCTCTCTCCTCTCTTTCCGTGTGCTGTCCCCGTCTGCTTTGTCTGCGTGCTGCGGTGTGATCTCTCGGCGACGCTGAATGGCCACCGCAAGTCAACAGATATAGGGGGCTCGGTTTCCCGTTTTGCCCCTTGGTCGGTCGGTTGGTGGGAGATTCCCAGGGCTTTTCTTGTGGCCGCCAATGGTTTTCTGTATCCTGCTGTTGGTCTCTACTACGTGGATCGTAAATAAACCGTAGAAAATCCAGGAAAAATCGCAGAGAATGCAAAAATGTGGGCCGTTTATTATCTGTAGATTATCTGGTTGTATCCGAGGGTAGTTTGGTAACTTGGGTAAATAATAACCGGTCCTAGTCCCAGAGGTCTTATCCGTTTTTTTTCTGGTTGATTGATTTTTTTTTTAACATAGAAAGGCGCACAAAGCGCCAACCAATACATTCAGCTCAGTAACATCTTACAGCGTGAATTACATAGCCCTGGAAATTGAAATTAGACAGGAGAGAAACAACAGGGCATATCATGTTTGTATGAGCTGAAGCAAAACAACTAGTGTCAGGTTCTGGTAAACTTCTAAGAACCTGATGAGCCACATTATGAGAAATACCATTGATCTCTCTTGATATGTGATACACCTGTGCTTGGAGATCATTTGTAAAGGAGAAAAATTCAGCTAGAGAAGTTCTGATGGTCCAAGGGGTGGAATCTGCCAATACACTTCTTGCCGCCGCTGCTTTTGCCAAAGAGAGGCAATCAGTAAGAAAAGTAGGCCTAGAGATCTGAAGTCTACGGGCGACTTGAGCTGCAAAAAGCAAAGCAAGAGCTTCTGCTTGAAGTGGCGAGCTGGTGTTCTGGGTAGAAGCTTGAATTTGCACATTCACTTCCGCTTGGTCCTGAGAAAAACTGAGAAACACTCCTACTCCTGTAGCTGTTGTGCCATGTGGTAATCCTGGAACCTTTGCACATTTAAAAGCAGCATCAGAATAAATTTTTGCTCCAGATATAAGAAGATCAGATTTGAGAGTGTGCCCTTGAGCAGGAATAACACAACTATTTCCTTGCTGATGAACTTGATCAATAGCTTGTCCCTGATTAGAAGAAATTGACACAGTCATATATTGGTCAGACAAAGCTTTTGCAGCAGTGTGAACATGATGAGGTTGAGAATTGCGTCTGTCAAAAAGCTTATCATTTCTGGCTTTCCATATGCACCACATAAAATTTAGTATGTTAGATATAGATGCATGAGGATGATTCATATTTAGTAAACTGAGAATAATACTGTGCATAGAGAAATGATTTTGAACCAAGCCATCAGATCTAATATACCAAGGGTGGCCAAACCAGGCTGCTCTAGCAAAATCGCAAAGAAAAAAGAGATGCATTTCATTTTCATCCTCACCACACCTGCAACATGATTTAGAAATGTGAATTGAAAAGCGGCCCGCTCGCAAACCTGTAGGAAGAGCTTTTCGAAGAAGTCTCCATGCGAAAGTTTGGACACGGGGTGCAATCAACTTTTGCTTCCAAACCTGAGTGAGAAGATTTTTAACCTGCAAAGATAGTTGAGAGGGAGTATTCCTGGGAATGCTTTGAATATCCTGCAAGCACAATTTATAAGTGGATTTAGAAGTGCATTTGCCACTCAGAGCGAGGTCCCAACAGAGAATATCTGGGCAGTCATCCTGAATGATGGAGGTTTGAGTAATAGAAGTAGCCATAGGCTCTTGGAAAAGAGAATGAATAAGATTGTTGTTCCAAGTTTTTTGCCCAGGAATCCATAGATCCTTAACCTGAGCAGGATAAATAAAGCCAGGTGGCTGAATGATGAGATGATTATGAATAGTGGACCAGGAAGAACACCATGGGGAACTCCAGAGGGCAATATTCCCCTGAGTAATTTGGTAGAAAGAGTGGGCTTTTAACTTGGGAAGCATTTTGAGAATGGAAGACCAATAAGCAGATTTTGGAACAGTGGAAGTAGCAGTCCAAATGGAAGAGTTCGGAAAGTATTTGGATTTGAGCACAAGGTACAAATAAGAGTTAGGAGCATCTGCAAGTCTCCAAGCTGAAGCAAGAATAAGGCCTTCATTAATGGCTTGGAGGTTTCTAATACCTAGCCCTCCTTCATTCTTAGCTGTACAAATGTCCTTCCAAGCTCTGAGACAAAGACTTCTGTTTGAATTATTATCCCTGATTCCTGTCCACCAAAAGTTTCTAATAATAGCGGTGAGTTTAGCAATAAACTTTTTTGTGAACAAAATGTTTGACATGTAGTAAACAGGAATGGCTGAAAAGACAGATCTAATGAGTTCCAGTCTAGCTGCATGAGAGAGCATGTTAGCCTTATAAGCAGGAAGCTTGGCCATAAATTTGTCAAGAACAAAGTTATAAGCAACAACTCTATTTTTAGCAGGAAGAATGAGAGGGTGCCCCAAATGAGTAAAGTTGTTATCCATGGAAGGAACAGGAAAAATGTTTTTAATATCAGCAATGACAGTTTGACTAACATGGGCACTGAAAAGAATAGCGGATTTTGACCAGTTAGGAGTTTGACCTGAAATAACACAAAAATGATGAATAATTTGAGCCATAGTGTTAACTTCAGATGTATTAGCTTGTCCACAAACCAGAAGATCATCTGCAAAAAGAAGAGAGTGAACAGGAGGGCAATTTGGTCCAAGAGAAATACCCTGAAGATGGTTAGCAGCCATGGCATCATTCAGTGCAAGAGACAATTCATTTATAGCTAGAACAAAGAGATAAGGAGACAGAGGGCAACCCTGACGAATCCCTCTATGACTTTTAAATTTATGAGAAGGCTGGCCATTAATGATGACAGAGAAAGTAGGTGTGGAAATGCAGGCGTAGATCAAGTTTATAAAATGATCATGTAGCCCTTTACGAGCCAGAGCAGAGACAATGAAGTTCCATTCAAGGCGATCAAAAGCTTTAGCCAAGTCAATTTTAAGCATGAAAGCATGATGTTCCCAAGATTTGAGAGCAAAAGAATGGGTGATCTCTTGGGCAATAATAATGTTGTCACTAATTCTACGACCTTCAATAAAAGCTTGCTGAGCAGGGTCGATATAATCAGGCAAATGAGGTTTTAGCCTATTAGCTAAGGATTTAGCAATGATCTTATAAACAACGTTGCAAAGACTAATAGGTCTAAAATCCATGGGAACTTGAGGAGCTAGCTTCTTAGGAATGAGAGCAATATTAGTATCACTAATATGAGGAGGTAATATACCTGATTTGTAGAAGCTGATTACCAAATCAATGACTTCATCGCCAATCCAGTCCCAAGAAGCAAGGTAAAACTCCACATTGAAGCCATCTGGGCCCGGCGATGCATTTAGCTTCATATCCTTCAGAATCTGCAAGATTTCCTGTTTATCTGGAATGGAGTAGGTGAAATCATCTGATTGTATCAGAGGCTGAGTTGGAAGAAAAGGCCTGCCCAAATTGATGTTAGGGGAAGAAAAGATGTATCTGAAATAATTCACAAAAGTGTTAGCAACTTGAGTTGGCTTAAAATGGATAACATCATTTTCATCCTTAATGGAAACAATAGTGTTCCTCTTTCTTCTCTTTAAAACAGCTTGATGGAAAAATCTAGTATTTCTGTCTCCATCCTTAGCCCAAGGCTTCTTTGCCCTTTGTTTGTAAAATTGATTTAATTTGAAGAGATTCTGCTCATACCTGAGTGTAAGCTCGTTCTCTAGTGCATGGTCTTGTTGGTATAGAGGCTTTAGTTGAATCTGATTGATTTGTCCCTCAATGTCTTTTAACTCCTGCTGGATAGGTTTTTTCTTCCTGCACCATCTCTTTAATGAACCTGCAAGAGAAGAGGTCCTGGCAGAAAAAGAGGCTGACCTGGTACTATTCCAGGCTGCCTTAGCATGATCATGGAAATCTTTTTCTAGCAACCACCAATTTTCAAATTTGAAAGATTGCTTAGGTTTACAAAACTGACCCTCTGTGGAAATCAGAATAGGCGCATGATCGCTTAAAATGATAGGTAAATTTAGCACTTTCGTATTAGGGTAAATAGTACACCAATCGGATTGACTAAACAACGATCCAAACGTTGATAGATAGGATTAACCGTGTGCTGCTTATTGCGCCAAGTGTAAGCCGGCCCACTATAACCAATGTCAAAGAACCCACAATTTTTTATCAAAGCACGAAAAGCAGACATACGACAAAAATTAACATTAGCATTGCACTTATCAATATCATACAGGATATCATTCAAGTCACCCATACATAACATAGGCTTGCCTAAGTTATCATACACAAAATTAGCAACCTGGTCCCAAATAGCCTTAGTTTGACGGTGGTATGGATCACCATAGATGCAAACTAAACCAAACTCAATACCCGAGGCCCTATGAATAACATTAGCTAAAATAGCATGAAAGGAAGCACTATATATAGAAACCTGCAGCTCATCGTTCCACATCAGCCATAAGCCTCCCGACGATCCTCTTGAAGGAACAACAATACTATCAAAGATGTCAAAACGATTCAAAAGATCACGGGAAGTAACCTTGGAGGATTTAATTTCTGAAATGAAAACTATCTGAGCTTTTGTGGAGTGGATAAGATTTGCCAAGAACAACATACGATCATTGCCGAGGCCCCGGCCCATGCCTCGGCAATTCCAAGCAATAGCTTTCATGGCATAAAAGCTTGGCTTAACTGCCCAGACCAGATCCAAACTAATAACTATGAAAACCAAGTGACAGAGAGAAGATGGAGCAAGGCAGCTAAGATTGAGCAGCAAGAGACACAGAAATAGGAACCAGCAACAGCAAATCCCGAATTCCTCTATCTCCAAAGAGGGAATCTACAAGGAAAGAAGAAGGAAAAAAACTAATTGGATGATGGCTCGCTGCAGGATAAGATAAAGGAACCAAAGCCTGAGAAAAGAGCAGAGAACAGAGCACCAAAACAGAGAATCCAAAGGCCTCAGATCTGATCAGAGTAGACAAGAAGGAGGTGAAGAGGGCCAAAACGGCTCTGGATCCAGTCGGGCAAGAGACCAGAGGGAAGGGCTAGATCGAGTTGAGGGGATGGGGAAGGGATTGCAGCGTCGGGAGCAAGAAGAGGGGGAAGGAACGGAGGCGGCGGATCTGAGCTGGGAAGCACAGGGGCCACCGGTGAGAGAAGCTGAATGAGGGGTGGCAAGAACAGAGGAACAAGGGTACACGGGACGAATTCGAGCTGCGAGAAGAGATCGACAGGGAGATCGACAGGGGGGAAGAAGAGAAAAGGAAAAGAAGAAGGGGGCGGCATCACGCCAGTCGCCGGCAATCGCCGGAAGTCGTCATCGCGGCAGTCTCCGTGCGTACCCAAATCTGACTAGCTAGCTACATCCGTATTCCTCTATGTGATTTGATCTTGAGAACGCCTTTTGATCCCGCGTTAACTCAGTGCGCACTGCACTTTCTCGTCACGCCGGCTTGGAAGTCTCTCTGGTTGATTGATTGAAACCTTATCCGGTTTTGCACTCATTATCGACGTGGAAAGCCTGGAGGGTCTTCCGGGTATCCCGCGGATCGGATTAGATTAAGCGCGTCCAGCTACTAATCTATCTCTGGTGCCATGAGTAGAGGGAGGAGAGCCATTGTTTTCAAAGCGTTCACGTTTCCAGATGCGTCGTCGTGGAAAACATCATCTCCGATAGTGCTTCATCCACCGGATCTTCGTTCTTCGGTTTCACACGTCGAGCTTGGCGCAAGACCCAGTTTTTTTTCCTTTTTACCTCTGGAGATCATCAAAATGTCCATGAATATATGGATCAAACAGTCCAGACAATTTCAATCATTAAATTGGGCGGAACTAGTCCGGGCGTTTGAAATCCCAAGACTGGTCTCAAATCGGAGGAGGGGCTCTGTGGAAGTTTGGGCCTCCGCCAACCCACTCAAAACTCGACTCGGAGGCTGGAGCACATGAATTTTCACAATCCTAGCATTCTTTCCACGCCAAAACATGTTCGCTATGCCCCGATCGCCTCTACCCTCGTCTGTTCCGTTGTCCACCACTGCCACGATGGATCCGCCAGTGCCCTTCACTGTTGACGTATAATATGCTGACTAGTCTCTTCCATCAGGTCGGTCTTTTGGTTGCATTGGCTAGAGCATGCACTTCTACATGATATCGGAGCCAAGAGGTTTTAAGTTCAAGACCCGGCTGGCGCAATTAAATCGCGGCCCACTTTCGGTCCATGTTTAGGCATGAGGGAGCCACACGTGAGGGAGAGTGTTGACGTATAATGTGCTGACTAGTCTCTTCCATCAGACCGGTCTTTTGGTTGCATTGGCTAGAGCATGCACTTCTACATTCACGATGTTTGTCGTCCCACCAGACGCGTTATGGCAAGCGTGAAGCTTGAGTGAGAGGGCCGCCGAGCTCCTCCTCCACACTGGATCTCGGTACCAGTGCCACCCAGCCAATCATAGCCCTGGCCCGCCCAGTACAAGTCATTGTATTGCTACGCCGATCATCTAAATGGTTAGCCCAACACATAGCAACTGACGTAGCACTCTGCCATCTCCTTCACCTCCGCCTCCGGCCTGGTCACTGTTCGGCAGACTCCAAGGCTGATGGCGGACAATGACGAGATGATGATGAACATGATCCGCAATGGAGGCGGCCGGACCAAGGGACGTCAACGGACACCCGGGAGCCAGAGTCGGTCGTGCCCGACCCCGATGCTCTGTCGTCGAGTGGGGGGGTCGTTGCTTCTCAGTTCCCGGTTCCAGCCACTTTGGTGTGTTGTCGGCGGCCGGTTAGGTGGTACTAGAAAGAAGAAGCATTTCCAAGGCAAGAAGGGCAAAGGTGACACCTCAACATCGGACAAGATCCAGGACCGTCCTTTGCGACATCCACCCTCGGAATGGAGACCGACCCGCCACCTACACCAACTGAAGTTATTGGTTCATAATAATGTCTTGTAGATAGGAAGCGGCAATAATGCAGACAAGCCGAACCCTCGCAATAACAATGATGAGGATGAGCCGCATGCCAGTAAAGGGACCTTAGAGCAAAATTTGTACCTGTTGTGGATAAAGGGTGTGAATATGATATACGCATCTCATATTTGCAAGAAGGGTCGGAAGCACGCCCTCCACGAAGTATGTTGTGGAGCCGGTGGAACCGAAGTACATCCCCTGGCCTGAAATCTTAATCACCTTTGCTTGTCGTGACCAACCGACCAGCATCTGCCATGGAAGAACAACTGTGCCCGTCCTGTATCCGATAGTTGTTGGTTTCCATCTCACTAGGGTCTTGATGGACGATGGCAATAGTTTGAACTTAATCTACGTTGAGACGCTGAAAAAAGATGTAGTTCGACTCATCATGCACTGAGCCAACTAATACCAAGTTCCAGGGAATTATCCTTGGGATGGAGGCTCGATGCACTTGAAGGGTCACGCTTGACATGGTGTTCAGTACCCCGGATAACTCTTGTTTGGAGCCTTTAAACTTTGACATAGTTCCTTTCCGGAGTGGCTATCACGCCCTCTTAGGTTGGACCACGTTCACATGCTTCGGCACAGTGCCTCACTAGGCATATATGAAGCTCAAGATGTTAGTCCTGAAAGGCGTCATTACCATATGCGGGAATGTTCAGCAGTCTCTTAAGATTGAGGATCAAATTTTGGCCCTTGTGGTCGAGGCCGAAACTAAGACTTTGGCAGATGAGGAACTCACCGGCATGAGCACCGAGGTCGACAAAGGACGACCTCATCCTCACCAAGCGCATGATGTTGACATTATTCCAGCCCGGCCATGACATCGTCAAGTTCCAGGTCACCATGAGGATCCGACCAAGAAGGCCTTGATGGGAACCGGTCAGACCCCAAATAGGAAAGTATGCTTCATGACTTCCTCCATGGGAATTGGGATATAGTTGCCTAACATCCTTCCGATATGTCAAACATCCCAATGGAGACTGCAGAGCACAACCTGAATATAATACGTGGCGTCAAATATGTTAAACATGCATTGTGCAGTTTTTCAGAGCATAAGCGTAAGGCTATGGGCGAGGGTCTGGCCAAACCTATAGAAGACGACTTCATTTGTGAAGTCAAGCACCCTGATTAGTTGTCAAACGTGGTCATGGTGCCAAAGAAGAACACAACATGGCGTATTTGAATCGACTTCAAGGACATCAACAAGGTGTAACTAAAGGACATGTTTCCTTTGCCACGCATCAACCAGATCATTGATCATACGGACGGGCATTGATGGGGAACGTTGCATGAAAATCATAAAAATTCCTATAAATCACCCAAGATCTAAGGAGATGCCTAGCAACGAGAGGAGAGAGTGTCTACATACCCTTGTAGACCAAAAGTGGAAGCGTGTATAACGCGGTCGATGTAGTCATACTCTTCATGATCAAATTGCGATCCAATCGGATCTAGCGCCGAACGAACGGCACCTCCGCGTACAACACACGTGTGGCTCGGTGACGTCTCCTCCTTCTTGATCCAGCAAGCAAGAGAGGAGAAGTAGATGGGATCTCAACAAGCACGACGACGTGGTGGAGATGGTGGTGGTGCAGTGCCGGCAGGGCTTCGCCAAACACTGTCGGAACCAATCAGAGGAGAAAACGGGGTTATGGGATAGGTAGGGCTGCTGCCGAGGCATGGAAATTGGTGTGTTCAGTCCTTCCCTCTCCCCCACTATATATAGGAGGCAAGGGGGAGGGCTGGGGCGCAGCCCAGGCCCTCCTCCAAGGAGGGGTGCCGGCCTAGGAAGGTTTCCTCCCTCCCCAAGGCACCTAGCTAGGGGGTGACTCCCCCTTAGGACTCTTTCTCCTCCTGCCCTCTTGGCGCATGGGCCTCTTGGGGCTGGTGCCCTGGCCCATATAGGCCAAGGCGCACCCCCTACACCCATGTGGGCCCCTGAGGCATGTGTGAAGGAAATATGCCCTAGAGGCAATAATAAAGTTGTTATTTTATATTTTCTTATTCATGATAAATGTTTATTTTTCATGCAAGAATTGTATTAACCAGAAACTTGATACATGTGTGAATATATAGAGAAAACACTGTGTCCCTAGTATGCCTCTACTTGACTAGCTCGCTGATCAAGGATGGTTAAGTTTCCTAGCCATGGACATGTGTTGTCATTTCATGAACGGGATCACATCATTAGGAGAATGATGTGATAGACAAGACCCATCCATTAGCTTAGCATAATGATTGTTCAGTTTTGTTGCTACTGCTTTCTTCATGTCAAATACATAATCCTCCGACTATGAGATTATGCAACTCCCAGACATCGGAGGAATGCCTTGTGTTCTATCAAACGTCACAACGTAACTCGGTGATTATAAAGATGCTCTACAGGTATCTCTGAAGGTGTTTGTTGGGTTGGCATAGATCGAGATTAGGATTTGTCACTCTGAGTATCAGAGAGGTATCTCGGGCCCTCTCGGTAATGCACATCAAGCCTTGCAAGGAATGTGACTAATGAGTTAGTTACGGGATAATGCATTACGGAACGAGTAAAGAGACTTGCCGGTAACGAGATTAAACTAGGTATGAAGATACCGACAATCGAATCTCGGGCAAGTAACATACCGATGACAAAGGGAATAACGTATGTTGACATTGCGGTTCGACCGATAAAAATCTTCATAGAATATGTGGGAACCAATATGAGCATCCAGGTTCTGCTATTGGTTATTGACCGGAGAGGTGTCTCGGTCATGTCTACATAGTTCTCAAACCCGTAGGGTCCGCACGCTTAACGTTCGATGACGATATGTATTATATGAGTTATGTGTTTTGGTGACCGAAGGTTGTTCGTAGTCCCGGATGAGATCATGGACATGACGAGGAGTCTCGAAATGATCTAGATGTAAAGATTGATATATTGGAAGGTAGTATTTAGACACCGGAAGGGTTCCGGAATGTACCAGGTACATGCCAGAGTATCGAAGGGGTTACCGGAACCCCCTAGGGGAAAGATATGAGCCATATGGGCCATAGGAGGGAGGCTAACCAGCCCACAAGGGGCTGGCGTGCCCCCCACAAGGGAGGAGGCCAAATTGGACTAGGGAAGGGGGCGGCGCCCCCCTTTCCTTCTCCTACTCCCTCTCCTTCCCCCTTTCCCCCTTCGATAAAATGAAGGAGGGTGAATCCTACTAGGAGCCCAAGTGAGACTCCTCCCACTTGGGGCGCGCCTAGGGCCGGCCTCCTCTCCCTCCCTTCTTTATATATGGGGGGCACCCCTAGAAGACACACCAATTGCTCCAAGCCGTGTGCGGCGCCCCCCTCCACAGTTTACGCCTCCTGTCATATTCTCTCGGTGCTTAGGCGAAGCCCTGCGCAGATCACATCACCATCACTGTCACCACGTCGTCGTGCTGACGGGACTCATCTGCTCCTTCGACCCTCTGCTAGATCAAGAGCTCGAGGGACGTCATCGCGCTAAATGTGTGCAGAACTCGGAGGTGCCTTATGTTTGGTACTCGATCAATTGGAACAAGAAGACGTTCGACTACATCAACCGCGTTAAGTAAACGCTTCCGCTTTCGGTCTATGAGGGTACGTGGACACACTCTCCCCCTCTCGTCGCTATGCATCACCTAGATAGATCTTGCGTGAGCGTAGGACATTTTTTGAAATTGCATGCTACGTTTCCCAACAGTGGCATCCGATCCAGGTCTATGCGTAGATGATATGCACGAGTAGAACACAAAGAGTTATGGGCGGTGATCGTCATACTGCTTACCACCAATGTCTTATTTTGACTCGGTAGTATTGTTGGATGAAGCGGCCTGGACCAACCTTACATGACCACGTTCATGAGTCCGGTTCACCGATAGACATGCAACTAGTTTTGCATAAAGGTGTCTGGCGGGTGTTTGTTTCTCCAAATTTAGTTGAATCGAATTTGACTGCGGCCGGTCCTTGCGAAGCTTAAAACAACAAACTTGATAAATCACCATTGTGGTTTTGTGCCATAGGTAAGAATGGTTCTTGCTAGAAGCCCGTAGCAGCCACGTAAAACTTGCAACAACAAAGTAGAGGACGTCTAACCCTTTTTTGCAGGGCATGTTGTGATGTGATATGGTCAAGACATGATGTGATACACGTTGTTGTATGAGATGATCATGTTTTGTAAAAGTTACCGGCAACTGGCAGGAGCCTTATGGTTGTGGATTTATTGTATGAAATACAAATGCCATGTAATTGCTTTACTTCATCACTAAGAGGTAGCGATAGTCGTAGAAGCAATAGTTGGTGAGACGAGCACGACGCTACAATGGAGATCAAGGTGTCAAGCCGGTGACGATGGAGATCATGATGTTGCTTTGGTGATGGAGATCAAAAGCACAAGATGATGATGGCCATATCATGTCACATATTTTGATTGCATGTGATGTTTATCTTTTATGCATCTTATTTTGCTTAGTATGGTGGTAGCATTATAAGATGATCCCTTAACTAAATTTCAAGGTATAAGTGTTCTCTCCGAGTATGCACCGTTGCAAAAGTTCATTGTGCTGAGACACCACGTGATGATTGGGTGTGATAGGCTCTACGTTCAAATACAACGGGTGCAAGCCAGTTTTGCACATGCGGAATGCTCGGGTTAAACTTGACGAGCCTGGCATGTACAGACATGGCCTCGGAACATTGGAGATCGAAAGGTCGAACGTGAATCATATAGGGGATATGATCAACATAGAGATGTTCACTATTGATGACTACTCCAACTCACGTGATGATCGGACATGGTTTAGTTGATTTGATCATGTATCATTTAGATGACTTGAGGGATGTCATTCTAAGTGGGAGTTCTTAAGTAATTTGATTAATTGAACTTAATTTATCATGAACTTAGTCCTGATAGTTTTTTCATATCTATGTTGTAGATCAATGGCCCTTGCTACCATTCCCTTGAATTTTAATGCGTTCCTAGAGAAAGCTAAGTTGAAAGATGATGGTAGCAACTACACGGACTAGGTCTGTAACTTGAGGATTATCCTCATTGCTACATAGAAGAATTATGTCCTTGATGCACCGCTTGGTGAAAGGCCTGCTGCAGGAGCAGAAGCAGAAGTTATGAACGTCTGGCAAGCTCGATCTGATGACTACTCGATAGTTCAGTGTGCCATGCTTTACAGCTTAGAATCGGGACTTCAAAGATGTTTTGAACATCATGGACCATATGAGATGTTCTAGGAGTTGAAGTTAATATTTCAAGAAAATGCCCGAGTTGAGAGATATGAAGTCTCCAACAAGTTCTATAGCTGCAAGATGGAGGAGAACAGTTCTGTTAGTGAGCACATACTCATAATGTCTGGGTACCATAATCACTTGACTCAGCTGGGAGTTAATCTTCCATATGATTGTGTCATTGACAGAGTTCTTCAATCACTGCCACCAAGCTACAAAGGGTTCATGATGAACTACAATATGCAAGGGATGGAAAAGACTATTCCCAAGCTCTTCGCAATGCTAAAGGTTGCGGAGGTAGAAATCAAGAAGGAGCATCAAGTGTTGATGGTTAACAAGACCACTAGTTTCAAGAAGATGGGAAAGGGAAAGAAGGGGAACTTCAAGAAGAAGGGCAAGCAAGTTGTCACTCCCGGGAAGAAACTCAAAGCTGGACCCAATCTTGAAACTGAGTGCTTCTACTACAAAGGGACCGGTCACTGGAAGCGGAACTGCCCCAAGTATTTGGCGGATAAGAAGGATGACAAAGTGAACAAATGTATATTTGATATAGATGTTATTGATGTGTACCTTGCTAATTCTCGTAGTAGTGCATGGGCATTTGATACCGGTTCGGTTGCTCATATTTGTAACTCAAAACAGGGACTACGGATTAAACGAAGATTGGCTAAGTATGAGGTGATGATGCGCGTCGGGAATGTTCCAAGGTCGATGTGATCACCGTCGGCACGCTACCTCTACATCTAGCTTCGGGATTAGTTTTAGACCTGAATAATTGTTATTTGGTGCCAGCATTGAGCATGAACATCATATCTGGATCTTGTTTAGTGCGAGAAAGTTATTCATTTAAATCAAAGAATAATGGTTGTTCTATTTATATGAGTAGTATCTTTATGGTCATGCACCCTTGAAGAGTGGTCTATTTCTGTTGAATCTTGATCCTGGTGATACACATATTCATAATATTGATGCCAAAAGATGCAAAGTTGATAATGATAGTGCAACTTATTTGTGGCACCGCCGTTTGGGTCATATCGGTGTGAAGCGCATGAAGAAATTCCATAAAGATGGACTTTTGGAATCACTTTGATTTTGAACCATTTGATACTTGCGAACCGTGCCTTATGGGCAAGATGACTAAAACTCTGTTCTCCAGAACAATGGAATGAGCTAATGACTTATTGGAAATAATACATACCGATGTATGTGGTCTGATAAGTGTTGAAGCTCGTGGCGGGTATCGTTATTTTCTGACCTTCATAGATGATTTGAGCAGATATGGGTATATCTACTTAATGAAACACAAGCCTAAAACATTTGAAAAGTTCAAAGAATTTCAGAGTGAAGTGGAGAATCATCGTAACAAGAAAATAAAGTTTCTACGATCTGACCATGGAGGTGAATATTTGAGTTATGAGTTTGGCCTTCATTTAAAACAATGTGGAATAGTTTCACAACTCACGCCACCCGGAACACCACAACGTAATGGTGTGTCCGAACATCGTAACCACACTTTATTAGATATGGTGTGATCTATGATGTCTCTTACCGATTTACCACTATCATTTTGGGGTTATGCATTAGAGACAACTGCATTCACGTTAAACAGGGCACCGTCAAAATCCGTTGAGACGACACCGTACGAACTGTGGTGTAGCAATAAACTTAAGCTGTCGTTTCTTAAAGTTTGGGGATGCGATGCTTATGTCAAAAGGCTTTAGCCTGATAAGCTCGAACCCAAATCGGAGAAGTGCGTCTTCATAGGATACCCTAAAGAAACAATTGGGTACACCTTCTACCACAGATCTGAAGGCAAGATTTTTGTTGCTAAGAACAACACCTTTCTAGAGAAGGAATTTCTCTCGAAAGAAGTGAGTGGGAGGAAAGTAGAACTTGATGAGGTAATTGTACCTTCTCTCAATTTGGAAAGTAGATCATCTGAGAAATCCGTTCCCGTGATGCCTACACCAACTGGAGAGCAAGCTAATGATAATGATCATGAAACTTCAGATCAAGTTGCTATAGAACCTCATAGGTCAACCAGAGCATGATCCACACCAGAGTGGTATAGAAATCCTATTCTGTAAGTCATGTTACTTGACCATGACGAACCTACGAACTATGAAGAAGCTAAGATGAGCCCAAATTCCGATAAATGGCTTGAGGCCATGAAATTCGAGATAGGATCCATGTATGAGAACAAAGCATGGACTTTGGTGGATTTGCCTGATGATCGGCGACCTATAGAGAATAAATGGATCTTCAAGAAGAAGACTGACGCTGATGGTAATGTTATTGTCAATAAAGCTCAACTTGTTGCAAAAGTTTTTTAACAAGTTCAAGGAGTTGACTACGATGAGACTTTCTCACCCGTAGTGATGCTTAAGTCTATCCGGATCATGTTAGCAATTGCTACATTTTATGATTATGAAATCTAGCAAATGGATGTCAAAACTATATTCCTTAATGGACTTCTTAAAGAAGAGTTGTATATGATGCAACCAGAAGGTTTTGTCGACCTAAAGGTGCTAACAAATTGTGCAAGTTCCAGCGATCCATTTATGGACTGGTGCAAGCATCTCGGAGTTGGAATATACGCCTTGATGAGGTGATCAAAGCATATGGTTTTATGCAGACTTTTGGAGAAGCCTGTATTTAAAAGAAAGTGAGTGGGAGCTCTATAGCATTTCTAATATTATATGTGGATGACATATTGTTGACTGGAAATGATGTAGAATTTCTGGATAGCATAAAAGGATACTTGAATAAAAAAAATTCCAATGAAAGACCTCGGTGGAGCTGCTTATATATTGTGCATCAAGATCTATATAGATAGATCAAGACACTTGATAGGACTTTCACAAAGCACATACCTTGGTAAAGTTTTGAAGAAGTTCAAAATGGATTAGTCAAAGAAAGGGTTCTTTCCTGTGTTACAAGGTGTGAAGTTGACTCAGACTCAATGCCCGACCACTGCAGAAGATAGAGAGAAAATGAAAGTCATTACCTATGCCTCAGCCATAGGTTCTATCATGTATGCTATGCTATGTACCAGACCTGATGTGTGTGTTGCTATAAGTTTAGCAGGGAGGTACCAAAGTAATCCAGGAGTGGATCACTGGACAGCGGTCAAGAACATCTTGAAGTACCTGAAAAGGACTAGGGATATGTTTCTCATTTATGAAGGTGACAATGAGTTTATCGTAAGTGGTTACATCGACGCTAGCTTGACACTGATCCGGATGACTCTAAGTCACAAACCAGATATGTATTTTTATTGAATGGTGGAGTTGTCAGTTGGTGCAGTTCCAACGAGAGCGCCGTGGCGGGATCTACGTGTGAAGCGGAGTACATAGCTGCTTCGGAAGCAACAAATGAAGGAGTCTAGATGAAGGAGTTCATATCCGATCTAGGTGTAATACCTAGTGCATCGGGTCCAATGAAAATCTTTTGTGACAATACTGGAGCAATTGCCTTGGTGAATGAATCCAGATTTCACAAAAAGACCAAACACATCAAGAGACGCTTCAACTCCATCCGAGATTTGGTTAAAGAGGGAGACATAGAGATTTGCAAAATACATATAGATCTGAATGTGGTAGACCCGTTGACTAAGCCTCTTCCACGAGCAAAACATGATCAACACCAAGACTCCATGGGTGTTAGATTCATTACAATATAATCTAGATTATCGACTCTAGTGCAAGTGGGAGACTGAAGGAAATATGCCCTAGAGGCAATAATAAAGTTGTTATTTTATATTTCCTTATTCATGATAAATGTTTATTATTCATGCTGGAATTGTATTAACCGGAAACTTGATACATGTGTGAATATATAGACAAAACACCGCATCCCTAGTATGCCTCTACTTGACTAGCTCGTTGATCAAATATGGTTAAGTTTCTTAGCCATGGACATCTGTTGTCATTTGATGAACGGGATCACATCATTAGGAGAATGATGTGATGAATAAGACCCATCCATTAGCTTAGCATAATGATCATTCAGTTTTATTGCTACTGCTTTCTTCATGTCAAATACATATTCCTTCTACTATGAGATTATGCAACTCGTAGACACCGGAGAAATGCCTTATGTGCTATCAAACATCACAATGTAACTGGGTGATTATAAATATGCTCTACATGTATCTCCAAAGGTGTTTGTTGGGTTGGCATAGATCGAGATTAGGATTTCTCACTCTGAGTATAGGAGAGGTATCTCCGGGCCCTCTCGGTAATGCACATCAAGCCTTGCAAGCATATGAATAATGAGTTAGTTACGGGATAAAGCATTATGGAATGAGTAAAGAGACTTGCCAGTAATGAGATTGAACTAGGTATGAAGATACCGACGATCGAATCTCGGGCAAGTAACATACCGATGACAAAGGGAATAACGTATGTTGACATTGCGGTTCGACCGATAAAGATCTTCGTAGAATATGTGGGAACCAATATGAGCATCCAGGTTCTACTATTGGTTATTTGATCGGAGAGGTATTTCAGTCATTTCTACATAGTTCTCGAACCCGTAGGGTCCGCACGCTTAACCTTCGATGACGATATGTATTATATGAGTTATGTGTGTTGGTGACCGAAGGTTGTTCGGAGTCCCCGGATTAGATCACAAACATGACGAGGAGTCTCGAAATGGTCGAGAGGTAAAGATTGATATATTGTAAGGTAGTATTCAGACAACGAAAGGGTTCCGGAATGTATCGGGTACGTACAATAGTACCGGAGGGGTTATCGGAACCCCCCGGGGAAAGATATGGGCCATATGGGCCATAGGAGGGAGGCTACCTAGCCCACAAGGGGCCGGCGCACCCCCCACAAGGGAGGAGGCCGAATTGGACTAGGGAAGGGGGCGGCACCTCCCTTTCCTTCTCCTACTCCCTCTCCTCCCCTCTTTCCCCCTCCGGTAAAAGGAAGGGGGGGGCGAATACTACTAGGAGCCCAAGTGGGACTCCTCCCGCTTGGGGCGCGGCTAGGTCCGTCCTCCTCTCCCGCCCTCCTTTATAAAAGGGGGTTACCCTAGAAGACACACCAATTGCTCCAAGCCGTGTGCAGCGCCCCCTCCACAGTTTATGCCTCCGGTCATATTCTCGCGATGCTTAGGTGAAGCCCTATGCGGGTCACATCACCATCAATGTCACCACACCGTCGTGCTGATGGAACTCATCTACTCCTTCGACCCTCTGCTGGATCAAGAGCTCGAGGGACGTCATCGGACTGAACATGTGTAAAACTCAGAGGTGCCGTACGTTCGGTACTCGATCGGTCGGAACGTGAAGACGTTCGACTACATCAACCGTGTTAAGTAGATGCTTCCGCTTTTGGTCTACAAGGATACGTGGACACACTCTGCCCCTCTCATTGCGATGCATCACCTAGATAGATCTTGCATGAGCATAGGAAATTTTTGAAATTGCATGCTACGTTTCCCAACAAGGTGGACCCCCCGGACCCTCGGACCCCTTTCGGCACTCCCGGTACACTACCGGTAATGCCCAAAACTTTTCCAGCAACCAAAACGAGACTTCCCATATATAAGTCTTTACCTCCGGAATAGTACAACATTCGGTTACAAATGCACATATCCCAATTCTACTCTAGCGTCACCAAACGTTAAGTGTGCGGACCCTATGGGTTTGAGAATCATGTAGACATGACCGAGACACCTCTCCGGTCAATAACCAATAGCGGAACCTGGATGCCCATATTGGTTCCTACATATTCCATGAAGATCTTTTATTAGTGGAACCACGATGTCGAGGATTCGGTTAATCCCGTATGTAATTTTCTTTGTCCAGCGATACATTTCTTGCCCTAGATTCGATCATCCGTATCTCCATACCTAGTTCAATCTCATTAGCAGCAAGTCTCTTTACTTGTTCCGTAATACAAGACCGCATGACTAACTCATTAGCCACATTTCTTGCAAGATGTTTACGATGTTGTATTGAGGACCTAGAGATATCTCTCTGTCATACGGAGTGAAAAATCCCAGTCTTGGTCCATGAAACTCAACAGACACCTTTGGAGATACCTATAGAGCACCTTTATGATCACCCAATTACAAAGTGACGTTTGATAGCACACAAAGTATTTCTCCGGTATCCAGGAGTGACATGATCTCATGGTCTAATGAGTTGATACTTGACATGAAGAAAGCTATAGCAATAAACTTAAGTGATACAATCAAATGCTAAGCTTGCTGTTTGGTCTTGTCCATCACATCATTCCCTAATGATGTGATCCCGTTATCAAATGACAACCCATGTCTATGCATTACAAAAAATACACTTCCGTGATGATACGTGTTTGTCACAGCAGGTCACGTTTTTTGTCATGCATGCACATCCATGACGATTTTATGACAGAATCAAGATAGGCATACCTGTGTTGTCGTAGAAGTGTTCCATGACAATACCAAAATTATCCTCACGGAAGTGTCCACTTCCATGACGATAAATGGCGCGTCATAGAAGTGCTTTCCTCAAGGGTAACCGGCACGTCGCATCCACCGTAACAGGTCGTCATTAAGCTATCGGGTTCCGGTTTGGATCTGATAACCCATTAACAACCCTGACTAATGGGGATTTTCCACGTGTAAAATTATCATTCGCCGGAGGATCCACGTGTCGACTCTGCGTTGGGACAGATGTCATCCACTTATAGTACGGGAGGCACCTATGATACGTCGGCACGTGGCAAGGCCCAACAGTGGCCCATTTCGATGAAAGAGGCCGGCCCGGAAAAAATTAGCAGGTCGGCCCATATAAGGCCTACTTGTGTCGGGTCCATTTAAGCCCACGACCAATACGAGATGTGCCAATTCGGCCCATTAACGACCCTTTAGTGATTTGACACCATTGCAGCACATCGTCAGTTCGAGCCCGTTAAGAGCCCACTATATATTTGGGCTCAATATCGGTCCGATGTGGTTTCGGCCTGTTAACGGCCCATTCAAGTGATGTACCAATTTTCAGGATGTACATCTTTTGGCCTTTTAGCGACCCATTTAAGTGTTGGGCTAATTTCCGGCCCGGTGTGTCTTTCAGCCTGTTAACGGCCCATAAATGAGCCAGGCCACTTGTAGTCGGACCTGAGTTTTGGCCTTTTAACGGCCCATGCTCTTCATGGTCCAATACCAGCCCGGTTTCTCTTTCAGCCTGCTAAAGGCCCACAACACAACTAGGCCATATACAGTACGACCTGACTTTCGTGCTCTTAGTGGCCCATGCTCTTCATGGTCCAGTACGAGCCCGCTTTCTCTTTCGGCCTACTAAAGGCCCATGGTATAGTTGGGCCATATGCAGGCCGACCTTAGTATCGGCCTATTAACGGCCCGTGAAATCAAAAGGGCTCACCTGTTGCCCGCTTCGATGTTGGCCTGTTAATGACCCGGGAGGTAACATGGCCGAGCATTAACTGTCGCCCTGTTTCAATTATAGCGACCCAATAGAGCTTTCGGCCTGGTTATTGCCCATTAACTTAATGGTCCCACTAAAGTTCGAACATGTCTATAGGCCCAATTAGATAATTTGAGCCCATTACAATGAGCAATTATGCACAGGACCAAAACCGATCAATCAAAGGCCTATGAGAATTTTTGCCCCTGCAAGCCCATTAGGGAAGCCCATTAAGGGGAGTGGGCTGCTTCCTTCATATAGGGCCCATGACTGTTCGTCCTAACTAATAATTTCACTGCTTTTTTAGCTTCCTAGCAACCAGTTAGCTGGAATACGAGGTGCACTAAGAAAAGGTATGGCATACAAGGAAAAACGTTGCACATCCAGCATATATTACAAGAAATTACATCCACTGGGCAATCAAAGATTGATGCCAGTGCAAATAAATGAACAGAACCTAACAATCTACAACATCACAATCTGCAACCTCAGCACGGATGACGTCCATAAGCATGCGAGCAAGTTCTTCCTTCTTTGCTACATTGTCTGTGAAAACATTGATCAGTTGTTGTTGCGCAAGAATGTGCACCTCTGATTCCTCCATGATTTCCATCATTACTTCAGCCATTAATTGGTTCACAAACATACATTTTTTCCATTGCATTCGAGACAGAGGAAACTGAACAGATCCAGATGGCATTTTTTGCAGGCTTGTATTATTGATAGTGGAGAGTATCTCGACCACTACATCATAAAATGAATTAGGAGGGGAACCAAACAGATAATCAAGAGTTATTGCCATATTACCTGGCCTAAATTTGTTGGAAAGAAACAATGGGGTTGCCTTGCTGTTTTCAGAGTTTGTATTCTTATCTTCAGCAACCTGCACCAAATTAACACACTAGCATTGTTATCATTGGCCAGGTTAGGTAATAGGAAAGCAACATTGACACAACGAACGTTTTGGCGACCAGACCACACCAGCCTACACAAAATTAACACAATATGGCACAACTATCATCAGCCAGGTAAGGTAATACGAAAGCAACATTGACACAATGAATGAATGGGCAACCAGAGCAACACTCCAATTAAGTAATGTGCATGATATGAGATAGTACACTAATGCAGCTTAGTATGCAAACTACCAGGCAGTTTTCCTTACAAAAATCAACATTGTCGCCTTTAATTATACATTTTGCTACAACTAAATTTAAATCAGATAAAGGTTGGATTCACGCCGATTAACAAAATACACGTTGATGTAAAAATATAGTGATATACAACAGGTACTTACATCAGCATTGGAGCACAAAGAATTCCCGCAAGATACTTTCCTCGAATATACCAGTGCAAAAAGTCTTCTATCCGTTAAGCTTATTTTGTAAAACAGAGATGGGTAAGAAACATGTAGAAAATATGATCAGAATGCTATAAAATTTCATGATGCGAGGATACGCACACACTTCTTAGAATGGAATTGACATATTTTTGCTGGACTAGAGCGGACTAGTTCTTTGGCCATTGGAATCTGCTTATTATCAGTAGGTGAAAGTGCAACTATCCTTGGGTGGTTTTGGTAATTCCTAACAACATATAGCTCATTGAGCTAATGCTATTTCAAGATAAATATTTCAGGAAAGCTCAATGTTTGGCATGGCATGGATGAGAAACATGGACCCCTCAAAATGCTAAGGACAAAAGGATTGGCTCAAGCTCAAAGCACAAGACTCTACATTTTTTCATTTTAGTGATCCAAGATCACATTGAGTCCATGGGAAAAGCCAATACTATTAAGAGGGGGTGAGGTGTTGCTTAATGAGTTTCTTGCTCAAAGTGCTTAGTGATATGCTCCAAAAACCATCAACTACTTTATCACATCCACATATGTACCAAACCAAAAGTCAAACTCGGCCCCACCGAAACTTTCTATCCGGCGCCATCGAGTTCAGTTGACATAGCCACTGCCAGAAACCCTAGACTTTTCGGTCTCATCGATAGGGATCTCGGTCTCAACGAGATGGGATTGTAATCTCTCTATTTCCCTTCGTAATGTTTCGGTCAAACCGAGATGAGCAATCGGTCCCACCAAGATTGCAATGCAAACTCTCTGTTTCCCTTTCGTAATGTTTCAGTCCAACCGAGATGAGCGAATCGGTCCCACCGAGTTTGCCTGACCAACTCTCTGTTTGTCTATTACCAAAATCAGTCTCACCAAGTTTGTGTAATTGGTCTCACCGAGATTACATTATGCCCTAACCCTAACGATATCAATCCCATCGAGTTAACATGTCGGTCCCACCGAAATGCCTAACGATCACATTATGAACTAAATCGGTCTAATCGAGTTTCATGATCGGTCCCACCGAGTTTGTAAATTGTGTGTAACGGTTAGATTTTGTGTGGAGGCTATATATACCCCTCCACCCACTCTTCTTTCATGGAGAGAGCCATCAGAACATGCCTACACTTCCAACATACATTTTCTGAGAGAGAACCACCTACACTTGTGTTGAGGTCAAGATATTCCATTCCAACCACATAAATCTTGATCTCTAGCCTTCCCGAAGTTGCTTTCCACTCAAATCTTCTTTCCACCAAATCCAAATCCTGTGAGAGAGAGTTGAGTATTAGGGAGACTATCATTTGAAGCACAAGAGCAAGGAGTTCATCATCAACACATCATTTGTTACTTCTTGGAGAGTGGTGTCTCCTAGATTGGCTAGGTGTCACTCGGGAGCCCCCGTCAAGATTGTGGAGTTGAACCAAGGAGTTTGTAAGGGCAAGGAGATCGCCTACTTCATGAAGATCTACCCGAGTGAGGCAAGTCCTTCATGGGCGATGACCATGGTGGGATAGACAAGGTTGCTTCTTCGTGGACCCTTCGTGGGTGGAGCCCTCCGTGGACTCGCGCAACTGTTACCCTTTGTGGGTTGAAGTCTCCATCAACGTGGATGTACGATAGCACCACTTATCAGAACCACGGATAAAAAATCTCCGTGTCAACATTGCGTTTGCTTCCTCAAACTCCTCCCTTTACCTTCATATGCAATTGTTTTACATTCTGCTGCTATACACTTAGAATTGCATATGTAGGTTGATTGCTTGACTTGTGCTAAGTTGCTAAAATCTGCCAAGAACTAAAATTGGGAAAAGGCTAGATTTTTATTTGGTCAAGTAGTCTAATCACCCCCCTCTAGACATACTTCTGATCCTACAAGTGGTATAAGAGCCAAGTTTCCATTTGCTTTGATTTCCATAGCTTTTGGTGGTCATAGCCTTGGTTTCATAACCTAGGAGAGTATGGCGTCTAGCGAGGGAAATTACCACTGTAGAGGTCCTTACTTTGTTGGTACAAATTTTGCTAGTTGGAAGCATAAGATGAAAATGCACATTCTTGGACATAACCCCACCGTTTGGGATATTATGTGTATTGGCTTGCAAGGTGAATTCTTTGATGGGAGAGAACCGAACCGTGAAGCTACCGCGGAAGAATTGAAGATGCTACAATACAATGCTCAAGCTTGTGATATTCTCTTCAACGGACTGTGCCCTGAAGAATTCAACAAAATCTGCCGTCTTGAGAATGCAAAGGAAATTTGGGATACTTTGATTGACATGCATGAAGGTACCGACTCCGTCAAGGAATCCAAATTGGATGTGCTTCAAAGTCAACTTGACAAGTTCAAAATGAAGGATGGTGACGGTGTCGCTGAAATGTACTCTAGGCTTGCTCTAATCACAAATGAGATTGCCGGCTTAGGAAGTGAAGAGATGACCGATAAATTCATCATCAAGAAGATCCTAAGAGCCTTGGATGGAAAATATGATACCGTGTGCACATTGATCCAAATGATGCCCAATTACAAAGATATCAAGCCAACGGAAGTCACTGGAAGAATTGTTGCTCATGAGATGTCACTCAAGGATAAGGAAGATCTCCACAACAAGTCAAGTGGTTCTTACAAAGCCTCATGTGAAGCTCCCACATCATCAAGTGAGAAACAAACCTTCAATGAAGAATTGAGCCTAATGGTGAAGAACTTCAACAAGTTCTACAAGAGTAGAAGCAAGGAAAGAAGTTCCAAGTCAAGGTCCTACAATGACAAAAGATCTTCTAGTCATGAGCGTAATTGCTACAATTGTGGAAGACCCAGACACTATTTCAATGAGTGTACGGCTCCCTACAAAAGAAGAGAAGATTCTCCAAAAAGAAGAAGTAGAAGAGAAGAATCACCACCAAGAGAGAGGAAGAGTAGAGATGATCATTATGAACAAAGAACATCCCGGAGAAGCAAGGATTCGGAAAGGAAGGAAAAATCATCAAAGAGCTACACAAAACGAAGACATCAAGCTCATGTTGGTGAATGGGTATCCGGCTCCGACTCTGACAATCACTCCGAGAGAAGCTATCACTCCGGCTCCGAATATACTCAAGATGAAGGTGTTACCGGTCTAGCACTTGTGTCAACCAACTCCTATGACATATTTGACTCACCAAATGAAGGAATTGGAAGATGCTTCATGGCTAAAGGCCCAAAGGTATCACCCCCGAGTATGTTGATTTCAATAGAGATGAAGATGACTTGTTAGGTGATGATGATTTACTTGTTGACAACTCTAGTGATGAATACTATGATGAAACGTCAATTAATCGTGCTAATCAAGATAAAATGAATGACAATGATAAGGAGAAGATTGAGCACCTAACTAAAGAACTAAACACTCTTAAGTTAGCTCATGAAACTATCTTGGAAGATCATCGAGAACTTTTAAAGACTCATGAGAAGTTACGCTTTGAAAAGCTCAACCTTGAGCAAGAGCATGAGTTTTTAAAGGCAATCAATGATGATCTTCGCAAGAAAAGTTCTTCTTACATTGCCAAGCATTTACTCTTATCTACTTACATGCCACAAGTCAAGTCTAGTAACAAGAACAAGAAAGATTCTTCTTCTAGTAGTAACAATAATCATGCTAAATCCAATGTTGTTGCTTCTAGTAGTTCTCTTGATTCCACTAATGATTATCTTAGCCAAGTTACACTTGAGCAAGAAAATAGCTTATTGAAGGGAATTATAGAGAAAGGTGTTTACAAGAGCATTGCTGGAAGTAAGCAATTCAAGGAGATTGTACGCAAGCAAGGAAGGCACCGGAAGGATCAAGGTGTTGGTTTTGAATGAAAGTTCAATGCCAATGGAGTTGAGTGGGAAGAAGATCAATACCCCAAGATAAAGTTTGTTCCTCAACAAGAGAAGTACGATCCTACTTCTTTCAAAGGAACACAAGCTCAAGATGATCTTCCACCACAAGACCACAAGCAAAAAGGCAAGGACAACCTTCAAGAGGAGATTGATGCATTTGAAGAAGCTCCTAAGGCCTTGGTCAAGTGGGTTCCCAAGACTACATCAAGTTCTACTTCATCAAGTACGACTACAACTCCAAGGACTCCCATCAAGATGGTGTGGATCCCTAAGAAGAAGAACTAGAGAGTTCTTGAGGGTGACTCCACCAATATACTTCACTCATATCATTTTGGCAAGGACAAGTGCAAACAACTTCCTTATCTTGCACTAGTCCAAGGAGTCACAAGCCTTCTTGTTGGTAAGAGGAGGAACAAGGTAACCTAATTCTTTCATGGACATCCTCTTGTGTGTGCATCACTCTATGTCTATGGATATCCTTGTTTGTTCTTTGTGGGACTAACCCGTGTAGGTATTGAAAGTGCAACTCACTCCAATGGATTGCTCCAAATGATCAACAACATTGAGCATCCACATCTTCAACATCTACATGAAGTCATCTTTGACAAAACCCAAGGTTAGTTCATCCCTCTTAGGGGGGATCTCACATCTAGGGGGAGCTTTACTCTAAGAATTGAGCTAAAGCAACTCTAGTGGTGTGAGCACAACAATGCTTTATGTAAAAGTGGTAACCCCACTTGTGCTTAAACGATGAGTATGACCTATGATCAAATGTTCTCATTTGACTCCTAAGTCAATATACTCATATATAGATGACCTAGTCATCGCCAATTGCTTGATAGATGCTAGATTGGTTGTGCATGCTTTGCCACATATTTCATTTGCCATTTTATTGTGTGAGCATGTTGGTTGCATATTTTACTCATTCGAGGACAACCATTTGTTACTTTGACTGCTTGGATTTTTCTCTTTTGCCAAATGGATGGACAAGAATGCCTAAGAACCTTCTCTAGCTATCTATGCTTTTCTCGTCTCAAACTCTATTCATGCTACATCACAAAGTTTGATCAATTCAGATTCGAACCACTCTGTGTGAGGAGCACTCGGAGTCCCCGATTCGTCATAGACTTAAACTTCCAAAACCTCTTTGTGCATTACGGTTTGACTAATTCATCCTTTTCAGCCACACCGAGATCACTAAGTTGATCTAGGTTTTCAATCTCGGTGCAACTGATTAGAACCTTTCAGTCACACCAAGTTGCAGTAACTGCTCGCAGTTTTGCATCTCGGTGCCACCGAGTTGTTCCATTCGGTCACACCGATAGGGTCAGGTTATATATACTGTCAGGTCAAATTTTGGAAATTTTTCCGAAACCCTTCACTCACACGTAACCTGCTCTGCCTCTTTGGGTCTCCGGATCGTCTTCTCGCCGCCAGCGACCTCCCGCCACTGGTCTCTGCCGCCGTCAACGGCAATCTGTTCCGCCGTTGCCGCCGTAGCGAACACTCGCCGCTCTAGGGTAAGTGTTCGACCCCTTGTGCTGTCTTTTTCACTCTGATTCCTAGCACAAGGACAATGCCATGTTTCTTGCCACGATTGAGATTGCTCCATCCAGCTAAAACTTCCTTAGGTCTAGATTGATTCGAAAATTTAGGGTTAGGTTTCCGCCGAACTCATCTCGGACCGACCAAATTGTTGAAATCTGTCTCACCGATTTGGCTTAGGCCATTGCACATGCGATTTTCGGTCTGACCGAGAATTGCAAATCGGTGTGACCGAGTTTGATTCTCTATGAAACCCTAGCAGTCTCGGTGCCACCGAACTGTGACTCGGTCTAATCGAGTTCACTAGTTTAGGTTCCAAAAGCTGCTTCGGTATCACCGAGTTTACAAATCAGTAGCTCCAAAATGCTTTCTGTGGAGAAATAAAACTAAGTTTTGAGTCATTTGTTTTGCAAAACCTCTGTACTTTGTGATGCTCATCTACTCTACGTCATCTACAACCTATTCACAGGGTCTGCTGACAATTGACTGCAAGATGTCTGATCAAAGTGATAGTCAGAACAAGTCAGAGGAACATGTTCAGTTGAGTGAGGGCACTAATCCCTCCAGCAGCTATGATGAGGGCAACAGGAGCACACCTAGTAACTTGCCCAAGGCATCTACTAGAACAAGGAAGAAGAAAACTTCTGATTCAGAGGATGAAGATTATATTGCAGCTGATGATGAGGCCATTTCCAAGAGGAAAGTTGTGAAGAAAGAATTTGGCACTGCTGCTTCAACAAAGCCAGGGATGAACAGGAAGGCACCTGCAAGAAGAGTTCCTATGTCAAAGCCCAGAGCATCCACTCAAGAAACTTTGGGATCTGACCCAAAGAACCAGTTGTGGCTAAGAAGAAGAGGAAAGAGAGGGTCAAGAAGACCACTGCCAGGATTATTGGAAAACCCTCCATGATGAGAGAATCAGATAATGAAGAAGAAGAGGATGTTGCACCAGCACCCAAAGCTCAGAAACTCATGGGAGATGCAATCAGATCAGGGGCTACTCCATCTAAGCCCAAAGCTGCTCCCAAGGCTGCTGCTCCAGCTCAAAAGCCTAAACCCAAGAGGAACACCAAAAGTATTCTAGCCGAGGAGAAGAACAAGGCCCTAGTGCCTGAAGCTGAAGAAGAAGAAAATGATTCACTTGTTTTGAGAAAACTGAAGCCCAAGATCCCTGACCACAATGATGCACATCCTATTGCAGAGAACATGAAAATTAGGAAGGATTCGGGACTGAGATTATGGAGACAGTCTGATCCATATGATGTTAGGAGGATAATTGTTGTTGACTACATGTTTCACACTAAGGAACAACAAGACTTTTATGAGACAATTTTGCTTGACAAGAAGCCTATTGTCTATGACATGAGATGGGTTGAGTGGGAGTACATCAAGGAGAATGAAGATCACTATCCAGGTGTATATGATAGCTTCAAAGCATGTGGAGTTGATACATTTGTTACCCAGAAGCTCACCAAGTGGAATGATGAGCTGATCATGCAGCTTTACTCCACTTCCCACTTCTACCTAGATGGGAAGATCATCTGGATATCAGAAGGTACAAGGTACCAATACTCTGTGGAAGAATGGGCTCATTTGATCAATGCCCCAGAAGAAAAAGAAGATGACTTGGATGTTTATGCTAAGAAGAAGAAAGACCATAACACTATGGCACACATGTACAGAGAGATACCAGATGATGCTTTGGAGACTCATAAGTTTGGATCTGTCCACTTCTTGTTGTCTAGTTTTCCTACCATCAACTGGATCCTAAGGCACACATTGCTACCCAAATCAGGTGATCACAAGATAATTAGAGGACATGCTATCAATTTGCTACATTTGTTTGATGTGCCTCAAAATTTTAAAGTCATGAGTCTAATTGTGGAGACAATCAAAAGGACATCAGCTGATCAGAAAAGATCTTATGGGTATGCCCCACAAATTTAGGAGCTCATCAACTCTAAGATGGGCACATGCAAATATCTATTGGATAAGGAGCACCTGCCCATCTACCCTGAATTTGAAGATAACACTGTTGTCATGAATGAGAATGAACCATCATCAACTTAAGCACATGAGAAGAGAGAGAAGGCAAGGGCAGAGAAAGCTGCAAAGATGCCAACTGCTGAAGAGGCATCTCTAGTGTTCTTGAAGAGCAAGCAAGACCAGCTTGGATATCTAATCCAATCCACCTTGAGGATTGAGAAGGGCTTGGCCACCCTGACTCAAAACCAGGAGAGCTTGGAGAGGATCATTGAGCAGAAATTCTATGATCTTGATGTCAAGGTAACTGAGATCTAGTCAGTAGTTGAGCAACTTCAGGAGGAAGTGGAGGAGAAGAAGGGAAAGTCTACTACATATGCTTTCACTAGAGTGCCCAGGAGTCAGAGATCTGCTGCATTGCCTGTTCCAGACACAAGAGCTACTACAACTGCACCAGGAACCACAGCTTCAGTACCACCAGCTCCAGCAGCCACTCCAGCAGCTCCAACTACATCAACAGACGCTTTCTTCCTTGGAGTCATCTCTATGCCACCTCATGAAGACCAAGCCTGAGAGTCGTTTAGCACTATGCATTTTTGAACTTTTTGGTAACTTGTTGCCAAAGGGGGAGAAAATGTATAGATCATAGGCTTCGAGAGAGAGTGTTGCTTTTTATCTCTCTTGTTTTGGTTGAACTTCCTGATTGTGTGCTTGTGAGCTACTTGTTTACTTGTTCGATCCTGTGTTTGATCATATGCTACCCTTAATTCTTGTTGGATGATATTATCTCTTATATCCTTATATTATCATTCACTTGGTTGGGGAAGAGTGCATGATTTTAATTTCTATCATTTTGAGCGCTCCACCAAGATGTATGTGACGTGAAAGAGTAACCCATGATCCTAACACATTGTACATTTGCAGTCCAAAGCAAATTTTAAATAATGCACAAATTTAGGGGGAGCTCTTGCTTATCACATACTTCTCAAAGCGACGATGTTTTTCAATCTTATTATCATTTGTCGAAGCTTTGATCTATATGTTGTCATCAATTACCAAAAAGGGGGAGATTGGAAGTACAACTATCCCTGGGTGGTTTTGGTAATTCCTAACAACATATAGCTCATTGAGCTAATGCTATTTCAAGATAAATATTTCAGGAAAGCTCAATGTTTGGCATGGCATGGATGAGAAACATGGACCCCTCAAAATGCTAAGACAAAAGGATTGGCTCAAGCTGAAAGCACAAGACTCTACATTTTTTCATTTTAGTGATCCAAGATCACATTGAGTCCATAGGAAAAGCCAATACTATTAAGAGGGGGTGAGGTGTTGCTTAATGAGTTTCTTGCTCAAAGTGCTTAGTGATATGCTCCAAAAACACTCAACTACTTTCTCACATCCACATATGTCTGAAACCAAAAGTCAAACTCGGCCCCACCGATACTTTCTATCCGGCGCCACCGAGTTCAGTTGACATAGCCACTGCTAGAAACCCTAGTCTTTTCGGTCTCACCGATAGGGATCTCGGTCTCACTGAGATGGGACTGTAATCTCTCTGTTTCCCTTTGTAACGTTTTGGTCAAACCGAGATGAGCGATCGGTCCCACTGAGATTGCAATGCAAACTCTCTGTTTCTCTTTCGTAACATTTCGGTCCAACCAGATGAGGGAATCGGTCCCACCGAGTTTGCCTGACCAACTCTCTGTTTGTCTATTACCAAAATCAATCTCACCGAGTTTGTGTCCTGTGAGAGAGAGTTGAGTGTTGGGGAGACTATCATTGGAAGCACAAGAGCAAGGAGTTCATCATCAACACACCATTTGTTACTTCTTGGAGAGTGGTGTCTCCTAGATTGGCTAGGTGTCACTTGGGAGCCTCCGTCAAGATTGTGGAGTTGAACCAAGGAGTTTGTAAGGGCAAGGAGATCGCCTACTTCGTGAAGATCTACCCGAGTGAGGCAAGTCCTTCGTGGGCGACGGCCATGGTGGGATAGACAAGGTTGCTTCTTCGTGGACCCTTTGTGGGTGGAGCCCTCCTTGGACTCACGCAACTATTACCCTTCGTGGGTTGAAGTCTCCATTAATGTGGATGTACGATAGCACCACCTATCGGAACCACGGATAAAAAATCTCCATGTCAACATTGTGTTTGCTTCCTCAAACTCCTCCCTTTACCTTCATATGCAATTGTTTTACATTCCGCTACTATACTCTTAGAATTGCATGTGCAGGTTGATTGCTTGACTTGTGCTAAGTTGCTAAAATCTGCCAAGAACTGAAATTGGGAAAAGGCTAGATTTTTATTTGGTCAAGTAGTCTAATCACCCCCCCTCTAGACATACTTTTGATCCTACAATAGGAGTTGGGTTTCTCTGTGCTGGAGCAGTATCTATGAAAACTGGAGTTGGTTTACTATCCCCTGGCGTTTGGATCTTTTGCAAAGACCTTGTTTGTAACCCTTGAGATTCTAACATAGCTGTCTTCCCCTTGCATGCCTTATGTAGAAGAATGATGCTTCAATTATAAATCATGCTACAACAGAGAGATGGAGTAGGTACTGAAGAATATAAAGGCATGACATATTGACATGTATTCACTCCATATGGAAATAAATGGATGGGTCTAGGCGTATTTCAGTTCTAGATACATCCATTTTTATCCATTTCTGCGACATGTAATCCAGACAGAGGGAGTATGATGTAAGAGCTAGGGGTACGACAGGACAACACAGTAAAAAACACTAGCTGAATGTAAAATTGTATGCTAGTGAAATACATACAGAAAAACACTAAGGCAACACATGCGTGTATGATTGGGAAACTAAGATGACATTGCAACAGAACACTAGAACAACATTTTAATGTAAAAAAACATTGTATGGCAGACAGATGAAGTACATACTGATGAATAACAATGCATAAGATATTCAAAAGCATGATGTCCAAACTAAGCAGATGGCATTGGGATAGAGTAGAATGACAATACTTGAATTTGAAAACATGTTATCATGAATGGAATAGGGACTGAAAAATAGGAAGGTATGACATATTTACATGCATGATCAGCAGGCTAAGCACATGTCATTGCAATAGAGTAGATGCACTCCAGGAAATTATATGCCTCTTGTACCCATATCACGGGCCAAGTTAGAGCAAGGACCTTATGGGGTGAAGAGGATACATCATCTTTCTGCAAGTCTTCTGAAGAACTGCCTTTACATGTTCCATCATATTGGCTATCATTGACATCAAGTTTGCTGGCCGTTACATTGCTCCGCGAGGTTCTCGGGGATATATCAATGTGTGCAATTATATCTGACATGCATGGAATACAACTACTAGTTAGATTTATGTAATGAGTGCGTGTAGGAGACGACATAAATAGTAGGACTGTGGTTAACTAGCAGCAACGTGTCTCAAAAACTAAAGGGAGAACACAGATGAAAGCTACAAAATATGTAGCGTTTGTACTCGAGATTAACTAGATGGCACACAAAAGTATTAAAGAACAACATATGTAATACTAGAAGTGGTATAATACTATAATCACCAGCCTGTGGGATAGCATTGGCTGATGGATGATAACTATGGAACAATGTTACCTAAAGAACAAGTTTCTTAGCTGAACTATGGAACAACGTTAACTCCTGAACAAGACTCGTAAGAGATCGGCATGAATATACAGTTAAATGTGATAATCTATTTTCCATGCTTAGATGAATAACAAAGCCATAAATGTTGCACACAAGTAAGATGAGGGTACAACCTATCTGGCCGCCATCCATAGAAGTGAGCATCATATGCTGACTTGTCGATGGCCCTGTAGTTGTTGTGGTTGTCCATGTAGGGCATGCGCATTCAATGCAGGGAACTATTAGTGGGGACTATAGCTCCCTTCTAGTGTATGCTTCCCTTGTTGAAGCAGCTGTAGTGAGAAGGAAGACGGTGTGGCTGAAGATGGAGAAAACGCATAGTCTTAAGAATGATCCATATCTCTAAACTGAAGAAATACCCTAAGAGATCAACAGTAAGGTACGAGAGTGGTCACACGTCTGTTGATTAAAGACTAAATTGGGGTCACACAATTTTGTTTTATTTTGGTACTATCCGATCTACGCCGGATGGCTTGATGGCCGTCTTGTGCCTCCCGGCTGGCACTGTTCAGAATCTTCCCCGAAGAGCCAGCGACCATTGACAGACAGCCTGCCTCCACCTTCTGTGGCCATGAGAGCTCCGAGCAAAACCCCGCTCCGAGCAAAACCCCGCTCCCTGCCCCACCACACTGCAGTGGTTGCGCTACCCCCGACCAATCCACAAAGACTCGTCGTCATCCAGATCCGGCGGCGGCAGTACCTTCAACCCACACAAATCTAAGATAGCCATGTAAGTGCTGCTTCCGCGGCGAACTTGCGCCCCTGCACCCGTACGTTAGACACCATCCAACCAGCAGCCTAGGAGCTCCGTCACCTCGAGGGGTGCTGCTTCCCATTGGAAATTGATTGGCCCAGAATAAAAATTCAGACAACTGACGCCTAAATAAAGTGATTTGAGATGAGTGTATGGCCTATCTTGTGGCCCGGTGAAGTAGGCAGCTCCAGCTGCCGAGTCGGTGAGGCCAGCACGATTACGATGGCTACCAGCG
This sequence comes from Triticum aestivum, assembly GCF_018294505.1. Classification (NCBI taxonomy): domain Eukaryota; kingdom Viridiplantae; phylum Streptophyta; class Magnoliopsida; order Poales; family Poaceae; genus Triticum; species Triticum aestivum. The sequence continues at coordinate 569,950,406 of NC_057807.1, forward strand.
GCAGGAAAGCAGAGATGTCGCGACAGTCGACGGCTACAAGGAAGCAGCGCCAGGGCCCTGGACGCATCCGAAGTTGGAGCTGCTCCGGTGCTATGCACAACAGCGGGGGTGAATCGGCTCCGGTATGGTTCACGCGGCCGTTGTCGAGGCAGCTCCGGCATCACTGGGTAAGAGGCACACGACCCAGTGCACGACGGCAAATGGACAGTGTCTCCGGCATTGGGGAGGAGGGCGGCGGTGAATTTGGTGCGGTGGGGGAGCCATGGAGGAGGGGCTGAGGTTTCACGGCCGGGGAGAAGGGAGCTTCTGGGGAGAAGGTGATTTGGCGCCCATGAGGTATGAATGGGAATTGGTAGGGGGAACCATGTCTTACGAATGCATTTGTCTGAAATATGGGGGGAGTTACAGTTCTACCCCTACCTTTAGGCTTCTAGGCTTGTGTCTGTGTACTAAGGGTCGGGGATAGTAGAGTAACTTTGCTTCTCCCAAATAGTGGGCGCGAGCGATTTCGGGCGAGGAGGGCGTGTTTTGAAATAGTCAGCGCGAGCGATTTCGGGCGAGGAGGGCGTGTTTTGAAATTGTCGGCGTGAGCAATTTCCGGCGAGAAGGGCGTGTTTTGGAATAGTCGGTGCAAGCGATTTCGAGCGAGGAGAGGGTGTTTTGCCGCCCATGGTTTATGAATTATTCAGCAGATGCCATTTCGGCTAAGGAGAAGGCGCACTTGAATGAAGTTACAAACCTACCCTCGATGTACAACGGGCCAATTGATGTGTGTCCCACATAGGCCGGTAATTTCGCGTCTCCCATTTATTTGCTCGGGCGAATTCCACTGAGTAGAGGGTGTTTAGTGGTTCATTAAAATTTTGGGAGAACGAGAATCCACTCCTACCTTACCAAGTCGATTCCAATTAAATTTTGAAATATTAGCTTGCCACTTCTTTTTTAGATGGAGAGATGATGCTCGGGACTAATGTGTTTTTACATGCTCGTTGCTAATGATTTACTATATGACAAATATTGACCCACTCAAAAACGGGAATCAAACCCAAAATGAAATATCTCGATTCAATGAAATAGCTCGTTCACCAGGTCAAAATAGTGAACTAAATCCAAAATTGAACACCTCAATCGAATAACATGTTGTACAGTATTATAGTACTCCATGAACATGTTGAAAGTAAAATTAATGAACTTTTTTGATACGCATATCTTCGTTCATGTGTGGACTACAGACAACATGTTTTCCAATTTAAATATTTGAATGCAAGTTTATACCGAAACATGGTTTATATCAGTCTTTGATGCATAAAATGCGACCTCCCCCTCTCCCGGACTTCTGCTCTCTCTTTCTCACCGACAATCTTCAATTCTATCACACGCATCCAAACACAAACCTTGTTGGTCCCTCTCCCTCTCTCTCTTTATATCTCTCTCTTTGTGTGTGTGTGGGTGGGGGTCTTTCTAGTTCGCATGCACACTCCATGTATAGGTCTCTCTCGCATACTATGTATGATTCTCTAGTCCAAGCTAAATATCTTGGGTGCACTCATCTTACGCACACAAATTCCCTGGCTCGTTGCCCGTAACTCTCTCATGCACCACTCTGCCGTCTCGGAGCTCTTCCCTCTCTCTCTCTCTCTCTCTCTCTCAAACTCTCAAACTCTCCATCTGCCTGGGTCACACATACACATGCATATGTCACTCACACTCGATAGACCCATCTAAAACTATCTCTCTCTCTCTCTCCTTCGGTCTCTCTCCATCTCACATGCACACACACACAATCTCATGCCTAGCCAAGTATGATGGTCTCTCACTCAATTGTAGGCACACACAGTCCCCCCGATATATATATGAGTAGCTAATTCTTTGTCTCCATCACAAACATGTGCATGGTCTATCTCGGTTTCTCTCAGGGCATCTTTCTATCGCACACACACCTCGTCCCTCGATCTCCCACCCATGTAGTCCCCTCACGATCTCGAGGGATCTCTCTATCACAAACAGACCCTCTCTCCCTCCCCATGCGTCCATCTTCTCCATGCGTCCCTCTCGACCTTTGTCCCTTGTTGGCCAGACCTCTATTGGACATGTGCTATAGGGGTGTCTCTCTCCATTGCAAACAATCATGCACTAGCTATCTTCGTGTATCTCCTCACCTTGCTTTTCTATCTCGGAGATGCATGTGTGATATGTTTGCATAAGAAATGAACTCTCTCTCTCTCTCTCTCTCTCTAATTTATCGTTTGTTGTCCCTTTCCCTTTCACACACACACACACACACTTTTTGCACACTCACTCATTCCCCTTCACACGCACTTGATCTCTCTCGACTTAGGCACTCTCTTCGGTCCATAGCATATAGATTTATTGAAAAGTCAAACATCACAAAGTTTGACCATGTACGTCGAGAAAAACATTTACATCTAGAACGACAAACATATATCATTAGATTCATCATGAGATGTAGTTTCGTATGATGTATCTTTGGTATTTTAGATATAAATAATATTTGCGTAAACCTGGTCAAAGTTTCCAAAGTTGGACTTCTAAAATATTAATATGCACTGCATTATCGAGCGGATGGAATACCTCTTTCCCCCTCTCAGCTATCTGATGCATCACTCGGCCGTATCGGGACTCCTCTATCTCTCTCAAACTTTACATCTCCCTGGTTCACACATACACATATCCCGATCGCGCTAAATAGACCCATCTAACACTCTCCGCCCTTGTTCTCTCTCTATGTGACACGCACCCCCCTAAGTACCATAATCCCTCACTCCATCATAGACACACACACTCCCCCCTAAGTATGACTATCTCTCACTGGCCATCAGGAACACACGTATTGTCTCCTTCCATCCATATGTCTATCTTGATATCTCTCGGGGGTATCTTCTATCACGCACACATCTTGTCACTCGATATCCCGCCCATGTAATCCCAAAATGATCTCCAGGGGATCTCTCTGTCACAAACATACACTCTCTCCTCCCCATGTCTGTATTTTTCTCCATACGTCTCTCTCGACCTCTCTACCTTGTTTGTCAAACCTCTCTTGGACATGTGCTAGGGGTCTTTCTTTCTCGGTTGCAAACAACCACACACTATCTCCTCACCCCGCTTCCGCTCTCGAAGATGCATGTGTGATATTTTTGCATAAGACACACACACTTTTTCTCTACTTTATCGTGTGTTGTCCATGTCTCTTTCACACACGTACACACACTTTTTTCACTCACTCTTTCTATTTCACACACACACACTCTCTCTCTCTCTCTCTAGTTAGGGACTCTCTCGCGTCTATAAGCATATGGATGTTTTGAAAAGTCAAACCTCAGAAAAGTTTGACCAGGTATATGTGGAGAAAAACATTTACATCTGGAATGGTCATTAGATTCATCACAACATGTACTTACTTCATACTATCATTTATCTTTGGTATTGTAGATATAAGTAATTTCTTTATAAACTTGGTCAAAGTTTCAAAAGTTTGACTTCTAAAAAAAATATAGGCACTATATTATCGAATGGAGGGAGTAGCTCTTTCTCTCTCTCTACTATCTCTCACAGGCCTCCCCTCTCATTGGAACTTTATATACCGAGAGATTATATGGTCACTGTGTCAGCATATAGCTCCGTATATTGTTTAGTTGACGGGTCAACCAGTCCACATGCTGCCTTGTTAGCTCATGTTCTCTATCTTCATGTGCTGGCCCAGGTGGCAGTGGGTGAAAATAAATAAACTAGAGGCCCATCTGACACGCGGTGAAGTAAACAAAGTTGAAACCACTCGGGGTAGCACCCTGAATGCTAGTAAATTGAGGGCACACTTCTTCCGCGTGAAGGACGCTTCACCACTGCGCGGCGACATGCATAGAAGGACGCACTCGCGCACACCCAGCACACAATACACACCAGCACACGTGTACACTGGCGTCGCCGTCGACTGAGATGGACGGCAAGGCAGCCAAAATGCGGAGGCGGCTCGAATCAAAGCCGCATCCGGCGAGCTTGGACTTCATTAGCAGCCTCCCTGATGACATGCTGCTCGTCATCATCTGCCTCATCCCCACCAATTCTGTCATGCGGACCACCTTGCTCTCCCGGCGGTGGCGCCCCCTCTGGCGTCGCGTCCCCCTCAACTTCACCGTCAACAGCTGCGTCTATGACGGGGATTGCAAATGCATTGCCCCAGTCTCCAAGATCCTTTCATCGCACCCTGGGCCAGCCAAACGCGTTGACATCCACATGTTCAGTACCAACTGCAAGGTCCAAGCCAAGTTCGACGAGTGGTTCTTATCCCCCGCCCTAGATCAGCTCGAAGAGCTCAGGTTTGAAGCTGAATGATGTCACTCTCTGCCGCCGTCCGCACTCCTCCTCACGCCAACGCCGCGTCACGCCAGCTTCAGCTCCTACTATTTTCCCCAAATTAATACCGCGTCCTCCCTTCTTCTCCCTCAACTCAAGCAGCTCGACCTCTTCGATGTTGGCATCTTGAAGAAGGCTATGGCACACCTGCTCCGCAGCTGTACTGCGCTCGAGTACCTTCGTCTTCGGCAGATCCACGGGTTCATTGGCCTCCATGTCGCCTTGATGAATCTCTGATGGATTTCTGTGTCTTGCTGGCCCTGCAACAAGACATCAATTGGGAACAGATCACTCCAGCTGTTCCATGTTATGGTCATTGAGAATGCGCCTTTCCTTGAGAGATTGATTGTATCTGATCTGGAAGGTCCAACAAAACTTAGGGTCATTGACGCGCCAAAATTGACAGCCTTGGTGTACTCGTTTGCCAAATTCTCTGAACTCTTTATTGGATCCGTAACCGTTCAGGTACAAAACTCATATTCTTCTCTGTCTTCTTGAAATTAACATTTTTTAATTTCTTCTTGATGTATTTACGACTGTCATCCATAAAATGAATTCCACAAGCTTGACCTAGTCTGTGCGCACACTGAAGATCTTGGCAATAAAATCTATCAGCCCCAATCTGGATCAAGTTGTTGGATTCTTTACATGCTTTCCATGCACGGAGAAGCTACTCATCGAGGTGAAAATTCTTTCCTATTTATAAACGTTAATCACAATGTAGCTCAATTTTTTCGTAATTTTCCCAAATTACGATGACAAGTGTAGTGTTCAAAAATGCATCTACGCACTGCACAGAAAGAAATGTTTTTAGTATTTTTCTCACATGATCACCTGCATCCTTTTTTTGTTGTACTACTATTAGCCTAGGCTAGTCATAGTGGCAAGTAACTTATACTAGTAACTCTATGGTTACCCTAAGAGCAAGTACTACCTCCGTCCTGGTTTACTCTTCCTATTTTGTAGTATCAAAATTTGACCATAGATTTAACTGACAAAATGTTAATGCATGTCACTAAAAATTATATCGTTGGATTCGTATTTGAACATAAATTCAAATGGTATAATTTTTGGTGACATGCATTGGCATTTTCTTAGCTAAATCTATGGTCAAAATTTTACACTAAATACGAGGTAGTACAAAAGTGGGTTGTAATGGCCCTCCACTATGTAGGACATAACACGTGCCAAATTCACTCGTGATGCATTTGGCATTGATGCCCCTCCATTGCTCACCTGGTGCCCCAATCTGGACAACCTACTTTGCTCCGCTGCCAAATTAACTCACGCAATGAAAAACACTTGCGTGATAGAGGGAGACGACTGAGGCAATAAAAATACTTGTTTGGGAGAGTAAGAGGCTGCTGTAGTTGGTTTTGATTGATTTGTTTATACATGTGGGTCTGTGTGCACAGCGGTGCCAACTCTCTCACATCGCTAGAGCGGTGCCAAAATATTTTGATTTGACATCGATGCGTATTGTGTGGCAATACTTTTGAGAAATATGGCATCAGCCACATAGTGGAAGGCAACAAATGCCCAAGCTCTTCACGTGCTCCTAGGTAAATGAGAGGAAAGATAAAGAAAGAGAGAGAGAGAGAGAGAGAGAAAATATCACTAGCCAGCCAACCCTATCATATGAGCGAATGATATTGGTACCTCTTGATGACACGACAATCTAATACAACCAGCTGCTCTAATATGTCTCTTTTTTGCAGATAAAAAAGACCCAAAATTGGGAAATGTGCTGCACTATAACAATATCATCGAATGGCTTGATCTCCATCTTACATAAATTGATTTGATCGACTACCGAGGCAGCACATCTAAGATTAAATTGGCCAGGTTCTTTGTTCTAGAGGAAAGTGTGCTCAAGGTACTGAGGTTTGGCGTTCACTGCCGCAACAATGAATGGCGTGCTGATCACTGCAAGCATCTAAGCCTAAATAACAAAGTCTCCGCAGAAGCTAAATTTGTTTTTGAAACATCAAGTTGCCAGAGACTCAAAAATTTATTTGCCCATTAGTGACTTGTCAGGGCGGTGGATTTTAGTTTGTATGATAATGTTGCATCCACCTAAAGTAACGAAAGTTCTTACGTAAACTTCCTAATAATCCCTCTTCGTAGGTGCAACATTACTCCTAACATTTGTAATATCAGTTTGAAACTTGTAATACTGCCATGTGCTATTCCTGCGTTTTCAAACTCCTGCGAATCAAAAAGGTCCTGAGTTGGTGATGATGGTATGCCTGCCATCTTTCACCAATAGCCGTCGGATCTAGATCTGACACATACAAAGCAAACTTCTTCAGTTTTGCAAAAATATGCCCGCACTTGTTACCTATTTACAAACAACTCCTTGTCTCTCACAATCAGCCTTATCACCTCCCCACCACATCTAGAAGGCCATGGAACAATATGGCGCGATGGCCGCTGCCGATGGCGTCCACCCCCAATCTTGGTGTTCCATGCAATGCACGGGCATCTTACTCGTATCTATATTTATATCTATACTACTCTATAGTGTACGAGTTTTAAAATTTTGAAACCTAAGCCTAAGAAGTAGTTTCAGGTGTTGATCACTACAAAAAAAGACACATCCGTGACATTTTGGGCCGAACGATTTTTTTTGCTGTCATACTTATGACACTTCTATGACGATAATTGTTACAAAACCCGGTATCATCATAGATGTGGTGGGCTCCTACTTCTATGACAAAAAATCATGACAAAAAATGGGCTTTTCGTCCTGGGCGGGCCGAAGATGCAGTTGCATGACATTCTTTGGGCCGTCCATGATGGAAAAAACCGTGGTAGAAGCAAGGGTGAGGAAAATTTTGGCGAGTTCCTGGTTACGGTGGGTGGTCGGGGGCCGAGCGATGCGTGTTTCTCTCGTACACGTACGCACGTGTGTGTGAGGCGTTGGGCTCTAACTGAATCCGAGCAAGGCATCGCCTAACTGAACCCGAGCAATTGCACTGCAGGCTACGCGTTACTGAACCCGAGCGATCGAGCGATTCCTTTGCTACTGCTGCTAACTGAAGCCGATCGATGCTGCCTCTGGATGAACAGTGAGCGTTGCAGGGGGGTTTGGATGAACAGTGAGTGTTGCGGGGGGGGGGGGGGGGGGGGGGGGGGGTGGATGAGCAGTGAGCGGTGGGGGTGGATGAACAGCACCCGTGGCGTTGCCTCTGGATGAACAGGACCCCAATTGATCAAGCCGGTTGGGGCTAGATGAACAGGACCCCGTGGAGGGATGGATGAACAGGACAACCCTGTGGAGGACTGGATGAACAGTAGACGGTTGAGGGGTGGATGAACAGTAGCCCGTGGAGGGGTGGTTGAACAGGAGCCTATGGAGAGGGGTGGTTGAACAGTAGCCGGTGGAGTAGCGCGCGGTGGAGGCTGGATGAACAGGAGCCCGTGGAGGCTGGAGGAGGTCGACGGTGGATGAACAGTAGCCCGTGGAGGCTGGAGGGGGTCGATGGAGAAGATGAACAATATCCCATGGAGTCCTATTTCGCGGTACGCCACACCGCTCTCGATGAACAGGACCCCCGTTTCGACCATAGCGCTGCAACACAAGTCTGTTTCATCCGTTTTGCAGTACGCCACACCCCTCCCGATCAACAGGACCCCCGTTTCGACCGTAGGAGGTCCGTTTCCTCCGTTTTGCGGTACGCCAGACCCCTCCCGATGAACAGGATCCCGTTTTGAACGTGGCCGGTCGAACACAAGGCCGTTTCCTCCGTTCAATGGTACGCCAGGCCTCGTTTCCATCGCATGTTCCGTCCAAGCCGGTTGGCTCCCACGCGTTCTGTTGCCTCTCAATGAACACGAAGCATTCCGTTGCCTCCCCATGAACACGACAGAGACGCAATTTATCCGTTCCGACCCAGCCATGTACAGGAGCCCTGGCCGTACGTACGCGCGAGTAGGCATTCGAGACCCCGCCCGTATGTATGTACGTGGCCGTATTTACTTTCTTGCACCCTGGCCGCTGTACATACGTGTACATGCTATGTGCGCGCCTCTACTGCGACACGTGTGAGCCTCTACTGCGACACGTGCGCGCCTCTACATCAACCAGTATGTACGTACACGTTCGCGACCAAAATGACAACGCTACATACGCTTCGACCAGGTGGGTCCCGACTATCGGGTAGTTCCTTGCGTGCGAAGATGTAGCTGGTGGGTCCCGGCAGTCAGGGGGGCGAATCGTTTTTTTGCCTGGACACACTTCCTTGCATGCAAAGATGTAGCTGGTGGGTCGCAGCAGTCAGGGGAAAGGTTTTTTTTCGTGAAATACGGTGGCACATCTGGTGGGTCCCCGCTACCAGGTGGAGGAATAATTATTTTGCGCGTAATAAGGAGGCACTTCCTTGCTGCGGCCGTGGACCCAGCTGTCAGCCTCTCCACATACAGTCCACATTCGATGGAAGCCGTTCCTCGACCAAGTTGACCATCCCATGCCGAGAGCACTAGGGCAGTGGACGACGTCGAGGCCTAGGAAGGGGATGACGCGGACCGGGGAAGACGCGACAGTGGATGCCCACTGAGGGAGTCCTGGATTAGGGGGTGTCCGGATGGCCGGACTATGACCTTTGGCCGGACTCCCAGACTATGAAGATACAAGATTGAAGACTTCGTCCCGTGTCCGGATAGGACTTTCCTTGGCGTGGAAGGCAAGCTGGGCGATTCGATATGAAGATCTCCTCCCATTGTAACCGACTCTGTGTAACCCTAGCCCTCTCCGGTGTCTATATAAACCAGAGAGTTTTAGTCCGTAGGACGAACAACAATCATACCATAGGCTAGCTTCTAGGGTTTAGCCTCTCTGATCTCGTGGTAGATCAACTCTTGTACTACCCATATCATCAATATTAATCAAGCAGGAGTAGGGTTTACCTCCATTGAGAGGGCCCGAACCTGGGTAAAAACATCGTGTCCCTTGTCTCCTGTTACCATCCGCCTAGACGCAGAGTTCGGGACCCCCTACCCGAGATCCGCCGGTTTTGACACCGACATTGGTGCTTTCATTGAGAGTTCCTCTGTGTCGTCACCTTTAGGCCCGATAGCTCCTTCGATCAACAACCACGACGGGGTCCAGGGTGAGACCTTTCTCCCCGGACAGATCTTTGTGTTCGGCGGCTTCGCACTGCGGGCCAATTCGCTTGGCCATCTGGAGCAGATCGAAAGCTACGCCCCTGGCCATTAGGTCAGATTTGGAAGCTTAAACTAAATGGCCGACACCCACGGGGACTTGATCTTTGACGGATTCGAGCCACGGGCGAGTGCGCCGCACTGTCACGACGGGCATGATCTAGCTCTGCCGCCGGACAACGCTTAGAGCGCCACTCAGGTGTCCGCTCCGACCCTTAGCTCGGAGCCGACCGCGCCAGTCGGGGACGGACGGTTGGACGCCGCCCCGGAAGCCGCAATATCTATGGCGATCGAGCCGAATACCAGCCAGGTCCTTTGTGAGGCCTGTGACTCCAAGGTGCTGGACTCCGTTCCAGACTCCGGATCTTCCACACCCCTTCCGATCAAACCCAATTGGGCTCTGATCATGGAGTTCACCGCCGCGGACGTCTTTCAGCACTCGCCCTTTGGCGACATCCTGAATTCACTAAAGTCTCTCTCCTTGTCAGGAGAGCCCAGGCCGGACTATGGTCAGCAAGGTTGGGATGCGGACGATGAAGAAATTCAAAACCCACCCACCACCCACTTCGTAGCCACTGTCGACGATCTAACCGACATGCTCGACTTCGACTCCGAAGACATCGATGGTATGGACGCTGATGAAGGAGACGACCAAGAACCAGCACCTATAGGGCACTGGAAAGCCACCTCGTCATATGACATATACATGGTGGACACCCCTAAAGCAGGGAATGGCGATGAAAAAACGGAGGACGACCCCTCCAAGAAGCAACCTAAGCGTCAACGTCAGCGGCGCCGCTCTAAATCACGCCAAAGCAAAAACGGCGAGTTCGGCACTGGAGACAACAACACCCCGGACAGTGCCGAAGACAACCCCCTCCAGTAGGATTCAGCGCAGGAGAATGGAGAAGCCAGCCCCCATGAGAGAGCGGCAGACAGGGAGGTGGAGGACGACAATTATATGCCTCCCTCCGAAGACGAGGCAAGCCTCGATGACGACGAATTTGTCGTGCCAGAGAATCCCATCGAACAAGAATGTTTCTAGGAGGACCTGGCTTAACAGCCTACCAGCAGAGTCAATTAGTTGCTAGGAGGATCTGGAATCCGCATTCCTTGACAACTTCCAGGGCACTTATGTGCGACCACCAGACGCTGATGACCTAAGCCACATAATCCAGCAGCTAGAGGAATCGGCCAGACAATTTTGGACACGGTTCCTAACCAAGAAAAATCAAATAGTCGACTGTCCGGACGCAGAGGCTCTTGCAGCCTTCAGGCACAACATCCGAGACGAATGGCTTGCCCAACACCTAGGACAGGAAAATCCGAAATCTATGGTAGCCCTCACGACACTCATGACCCGCTTTTGCGAGGGAGAAGACAACTGGCTAGCTCGTAGCAATAACATAACCAAGAGCCCTGGCAACTCGGATACCAAGGACAACAACGGCAGGTCACGTCGCAACAAGCACAAGCGCCGCATTAACGGCGACAATACTAAGGATACAGAAGTTAATGCCGGATTCAGAGGCTCTAAACCCGGTCAGCGGAAGAAGCCATTCAAAAGAAACCCTCCGAGCCCATCCAGTTTAGATCGGATACTCGATCGCTCGTGCCAGATACACGGCACCCCCGAACAACCAGCCAATCACACCAACAGGGATTGTTGGGTGTTCAAGCAGGCAGGCAAGTTAAGTGCCGAAAACAGAGACAAGGGGCTGCATAGCGATGACGAGGAGGAGCCCCGGCCGCCAAACAACAGAGGACAGAAGGGCTTCCCCCCACAAGTGCGGACGGTGAACATGATATACGCAACCCATATCCCCAAAAGGGAGCAGAAGCGTGCTCTCAAGGACATCTATGCGTTGGAGCCAGTTGCCCCAAAGTTTAACCCATGGTCCTCCTGCCCGATCACTTTTGATTGAAGGGACCACCCCACTACCATTCGTCACGGCGGATTCGCCGCATTAGTCCTAGACCCAATCATTGACGGATTTCACCTCACTAGAGTCCTCATGGACGGCAGCAGCAGCCTGAACCTGCTTTATCAGGATACAGTGCGAAAAATGGGTATAGATCCCTCAAGGATTAAACCCACAAAGACAACCTTTAAAGGCGTCATACCAGGTGTAGAGGCCAGCTGTACAGGCTCAGCTACAGTCGAAGTGGTCTTCGAATCCCCGGATAATTTCCGAAGCGAGGAGTTAATCTTCGACATAGTCCCATTCCGCAGTGGCTATCACGCCCTGCTCGGACGAACCGCATTTGCAAAAATTAATGCGGTGCCGCACTACGCATATCTCAAGCTCAAGATGCCAGGTCCTCGCGGAGTCATTACGGTCAATGGAAACACCGAACGCTCTCTCCGAACAGAGGAGCACACGGCGGCCCTGGCGGCGGAAGTACAAAGTAGCCTCTCAAGGCAATTCTCCAATCCGGCTATTAAACATCCGTATAACGTCAAGCGCGCCCGAAGTAACCTACAACAAAACCGACTGGCACGTTCCGAGCAAGCATAGCAGTGCGGCCCTAACCCCAGCCCTCGCGATATTGCGATAGCGGTACCACGCGTACATAACTATGCTCTGGAAATACCATGGGCATAAGGGGAGGGGCACAACCACGGCACGCCCAGAATGCGGCTCAACCACACTAGGGGCTCCATATTCTGCCGTTTCCTTTTTTATACTTTCAGGACCCAACTATTCGGAAGGCCTGTCCGGCAATACACTCGTCGAACACACGATGCAACAGCCAGGGAGACAACAAGCCGCGTCAAATGTCCAGGTGGTCTCTATAACGAGCTAAATACCTGTCTTACTTAAAGTCTCGCAGCTTACCCTTGGAGGGGAAAAATGTCAAATAATCCCATCTCTTGCTTATCGCACTACTTGTATCGTTCTACTTTCATAGCAGCCCTTTAAATAACAATACATAGCTTTTGTCTATTATTGCATTCATTTTTTATATAAATATGTTCAGGCACGACATTATGCAACCGTACACTTTGGTACGGCTAATACACCAGGGGCTTACGTACCCCATAATACGGTGTGAGAAGACCGAACACTCTCACGAGTGCGACACCCCGAACTTATAGCACTATATGCGTCGGCTCCGAATCATGTATTGGGTCAATAGTTGGGTTTGCCCGGCTCCCATTTTTTGGTACCTTACGTTCTGCAATGTTGGCTAAGGTAGCGCTGGGAGAACTACTGCGATTGTGCCCCAGTTGAGCTGGGTTAACACCTCAGTAGAGAAAGCTAAAACTGACCGTCATGATAGGGTGAGAAACCGGTCGCTGTTCGAGAGGTTTTTCAAGTCCCTAAAGACTTATGCCGCTTAGAGCGAGGAGCCGGATTTATCCGGCCTAGGCGTGGATAGCGCCCCGAACTCGATATTCCGAATACTAGGAGCTTCGCCGAAATTTAAAATTATAGAATTCTATGGCTAAGTGAGAGTGATAAAGCATTATAAGTCCGATGGCCTTGTTTGTTGTGCTGAGCGCCTCCCTAGATGGACCCAAAAATGGGAACAAGAGCGCTCAGGTTTATCCCGAACATCCCAGCACTCGTGGCATGGGGGTAGAAGCCGACGACTTGCATCTCTCAGATTTAATAAACGACCGCATAGAAGGTAATATTTTAAATTCAAAAAGCGTTGCTTAGCGCATATGAACAAGTTTTCAGCGCACAGGATAAACACGAGCGAGTTTACTCAAAAATTACATCCCCGGTACATTCATTCGCTATAAGACGGGCACCCTTTAGGACGCCCTCATAATACGTTTCGGGCCTGTGATGCTCCTTCCCCTCCGGTGGCCCATCCTTCACCAGCTTCTCAGCATCCAGCTTGCCCCAGTGCACTTTAGCACGGGCAAAAGCGCTGCGGGCGCCCTCGATGCACACAGAGCACTTGATGACTTCAATCCGTGGACAGGCATCCACCAGCCGCCGCACCAGCCCAAAGTAGCTTAACGACATGACCTCCCCAGGCCACAGCCGGCCTATCAGGCCCTTCATGGCCTGTTCGGCTGCCTTATGAAGCTCGACCAGCTGCTTCAGCTGGTCGCTCAAAGGCACCGGGTGTCCGGCCTCAGCATACTGGGACAAGAACACCTTCTCGGTCGAGCTCCCTTCCTCGGCCCGGTAGAATGCGGCGGCGTCGGATGCACTGCGGGGCAGATCTGCGAATGCTCCTGGGGAACTCCGGATTTGGGTAAGTAACAGGTAATTTACTTTCACATGCTTGCTTTGCATAAAGAATGCCTTACCCGCCGCAATCTTTTTCATCGCCTCAATCTCCTGGAGGGATTTTTGGGCTTTGTCCTTGGTAGATTGGGCGCTTTCAAGTGCCGAGGCAAGCTCAGACTCTCGAGTCTTCGAGTCAAGCTCTAACCTCTCATGTTTTTTCACGAGAGCATCGAGCTCTTGCCGCACCTCCACCACCTACACCTCTTGCTTCTCTCGCTCTGAGCGCTCCATGGCCGCATTATCTTCGGCCTTGGAAAGCACTTCCTTCAGGGTTGCCACCTGGGTTGTGGCCCCTGCAACATTCACATTGGTCCTGTCATTATTTGCAACCAGGTATTTCTATATACATTTACATAAGGTATTACATGCCTTCCTTGTCCTCGAGCTGCTTCTTGGCACAGCCGAGCTCATTCTCGGACCGCTCGAGGCTCTGCTTCAATGCTTCGACCTCCACAGTCAGTGCGACAGAGGTCAGCAGCGCAGCCTGCATTCCCATATTGACATATTTATGTTAGACTCCTGCGTATATCTTTTTTTAGATCCTCAGTCCGGCTTTTCTTTCCGAACACCAAACTGAGCATCAGGGGCTACTATCTATGTGGTAGCATTTTTATATGTTCTAAATACATACCTCAAAGCCTGTTAGCAGGCTGGTACAGGCTTCTATCAGCCCGCTCTTGGCGGACTGAACCTTCTGAATCACCACACTCATAACAGTGCGGTGCTCCTCATTGATGGAGGCGCCGTTAAGCACCTCCAGGAAATTGTCTGGCGTCTCCGGTTGGAGGGAGGCCGCCTGTGTCGTAGGCTTGCCCTTCTTACGAAGGGGCCGCCTGCCAGACTCCAGAACCACTGAAGGCTCCGGAGTGGTGTCTGGCCCAGGGCCGGACTTAGATCCCTCTGGGGCTTTACCCCCTTTGGGCCTGGAGTCTGGGAGGTCGCCTTGCGGCACCTCCAGGACCACCTCCTCCTGGTTTAATCCCTTTTGGGCCTCCACCTCGGCGTCGTCCGTGGGGAGAGGGGAGGAGGCCGTCGGAAGTGAAGCGCTATTCACATCTGACGAATCCAGGGAGCCGCTCGACGAATTGCCGAGCTGAGCCTTGGGCGGACTGCAAGATTGAATTCGGCTTTAGAAGGTATCGTACAATAGAGGAGCGCCATAAGTTATTCTGGTATCCGGATACTTACGATTTTGCCAGGGGCTTGACCCTGGATGGCCATTCCTCCCCGCCGTCTTCGGCATCGGAGGCGTAGTCCGACAGAAGGGTCCTCCCCTGTAACGCCCCGGATTCGATGCGCCAGGTGTCTGCCAGTTATTCGCCATTGTTGCCATGTCATTTGCTTGCGTGTTGCATTTTATCATGTCATCATGTGCATCTCATTTTGCATACGTGTTCGTCTCATGCATCCGAGCCTTTTCCCCGTTGTCCGTTTTGCAATCCGGCACTCCTATGTCCTCCGGTGTTCCCCTTTTTGTCTCTCGTTGTGAGCGGGTGTTAAACTTTCTCGGAATGGCCCGAGTCTTGCCAAGCGACCTTGGTACACCACGGGTAGATCGCCTGCCAAGTTTCGTGCCATTTGGAGGTCGTTTGATACTCCAACGGTTAACCGCGTAGCCCGAAACCCCTTCTTTCTGTTGCAGCCCAACACCCCTCCAAACTAGCCCAAAACCCATCTAACTCCCCTCCATGCTCTCGGTCGTTCGATCACGATCGCGTGGCCGAAAACCGCTCCTCATTTGGACTCTCCTAGTTCCCTCTATCTATATATATGCCCTCTCCCCCGAAATTCGCGGATGAAATTCCCCCTAACCCTAAAAACCTCCCTCCGCGTCGCCGGACATGTCCGCCGACAGCCGGACACGTCCAGCCTCCACCCTACCCCGGCGAATTGCGCGCCGACACATCATCTCCTCCGTCGCCGCAGCCAACCGCTCCCCACCACCTGTCCCGCGCCGTCGCCGCTCGTCCACCCCGCCCTCAAGGCCCGCCGCGGCCCGCGCGTGGCCCGCCGCCGGGTCCCGTCCCCACCGCCTGCGCCCGCACGACCCGCCGCCCTGAGCTGCCGCTCACCGCTGCCTTAGCGTCGGCGCCGCCCGCCGTCCGGCCGCGCCGCCGCCCTGCGGTCTCCCGGTCGCCGCGCCCCGAGGCGCCGCCGCCCCGCAGCCTCCCGCTCGCCGCGCCCCGAGGCGCCTCGCCCCTCCGCGCCTTCGTTCTCCATCCGTCACCGCCGCCCAAGGCCACCGCCTCCTCGCTGGACTTCACCGGTCCCGCCGTCTCCGGCCTCCGCGCTACTCGCCGGAGCTCCCCACCGCTCGCCGTCGCCGTCTCCGGCTGGCTCCGGCGAGATCCGGTCCGGCACCGCAGGGTGGATCAGATCCACCACCACCACGAACCAAACGCCCGTCGCCCCGATCCCGAATCTCCTTGTTCCGCACGCCTCCGTCCCGCGTTGACTTTCACGGAGGTATATTTTTCACTAAGTCCCTAAGATTCTCAGCATTCTGGTGTCCTGTTCAACGCATCATAACTCCGCATCCGTGGCTCCATTTTGTGCGTGTAATATGTCAAATTGTTCGTCTCAACAAGTACTTCATTTCATTCCATTGCATCATGTTCATTTGAGTCCATCTTGATGCCTGAATCTTCGTTGCAAGAGTGCTAGGTGATGTTGTCTGCCGTCTGTTAACAGAACATGCTCATTTGTCAGTTTTGCCATGTTTGATGTGTGCATCCTATGAGGTTGATGTCTACATGTGTTTTGATCTATGCCATGCCATCTTTACGGAGGTGCTTACCATGTATTTTTGTGATCAATGTGGTGACTAGAACAAGCATGTAAACTAGGCTTCGTGATGTTGCTGATTTTAGTCCCTGTTCTGCTGTTATTTTGATGCCATATAATCATGATGCTACAGAGAGATCCATGCATATTTTGAGATACTTCAGTAAGGGTGTTTTGAACATATGGTTATTTTCTATCCATTCGTGCCACTGTTTGCAATTATGGAGTAGTCTAGCATGTCATTTTCGTGCTCTACTTTTTCTACAAAATGTTTCCTGGCAGATTGTTTACATGTTATTCAATTTTGCCAAGGTTGTTGTAGTTGATCCTTGCCTGCTATGAAATTGTTCTTGCCTTGGTTAGCTTCATAAACATGTCTTCTTGCTGATGCTATGCTTACCTTGTCATGCAATGACTTGTGGTGAGTGAATCAAGCTTGTTAAGTAGTGTACTTGCTGTTACTGTTTTGCTAGGCTGAATGTGTTATTTCGTGATGCTATGTAAACCTACTGCTCCAAGTCATTCTATGCATAATCTGGAGATGTTCACTAAGGGTGTTTTGTTATACATGTTATGCTCTATCCATGCATGCCCCTGGTTGCAATTATAGCCTGCTGTAGCTTGTTGTAAACTTGCTCCAAAGTTGCTTAATAATGTTGCTGTCATCCTGTTAACCTTAAGTTCAGTTGTTGCCATGATTGTTGCTAGTGTTCCATGCACCCTATGAACTTTCTATTGCCATGCTTAGCTTAATAAACATGTCTTATTACTTTTGGGTGCCTTGCCATGCCATGTATTGCTCTGTGGTGAGTGGTACAAGCTCACCAACATGCCTACTTATTGTTGTTCCTGCCATGTTTGAATCTGTATTATAACTTGCTATGTTTACATGGGTGCCATCATATCTTCTGATCCTTTTTGGCTCTTGGTCAGTAAAGGACTTTTGTTCTATGCAATTAGTAGGTTCATGCCATGCCTTTGTTTGCCATGATAAGTTCCTGTAGCATGTTGTTTGATAGCTCTAAACAGTGCAACCTGATGTTATTTCTGCCAAGTCTGAAACTGATATTATTTGCAATCTTGCCATGTGTGTTTGAGTATGTTCTAGTGATTTCTAGAGATAGCTCAGTGTTCATGTTTTGTTATCCTTTACCTGTACATCATGCCCATGTCTTTTGTTTTCTTGTTGAGGTCCTGTAGCATGTTGTTTTGATGCTTGCAATATGCCTAGTTGCTGTTTTGGACAGATTGTTGCTATAACTTGTATAGTGTGTGTGTTGAACCGTTGCTCCGTTTTGAGTGTGCTCTATATGAAACTTGCTTGATTTTGCATGTAGTTTCATATTATCGTGTTGCATTCATGTTTTGAGGTGTTTTCTTGATGTTTGTATGCATTTTGCATCAATGCCATGTTTATCTTATTTTGCTCATATCTTCTAGGCCGTAGCTCCAAATCTAATGAACTTTATATGTAACTTCACTAGAGTCTCATGTAGATCATCTTGGTGTATCTTAACTTGCTGTTTAACAACTTCAACTTAATGTTTGTTCAGATCTGGACCAATTTCGAAATTTGCTTATGAGGACTTACCGGAATTGTTATATGTTGTTCCCGGCCTCATTTAAGCTTGCCTTGATGTGTTGCTCTTGTTTGCATCATCTCTTGCCATGAGTAGCTTCATGTAGTCTTGTCTTGCATCATACTTGTTTGTGCATCATGTCTTGTCTATGTGTGGTGTGTTTACCATGTTGTGTGCTTCTTCTTGATAGTTCCCGTTTCATTGCGATCGTGAGGATTCGTTCGTCTACGCTTGGTTCATCTTCGTGGCTTCATCTTCTTCATGGACTCGCTCTTCTTCCTAGCGGGATTTCAGGCAAGATGACCGCTACCCTGGATCTCACTACTATCATTGCTATGCTAGTTGCTTCATTCTATCGCTATGCTGCGCTACCTATCACCTGTTTATCAAGCCTCCCACATTGCCATGAACCTCTAACCTTTGACACCCTTCCCAGCAAACCATTGTTTGGCTATGTTACCACTTTGCTCAGCCCCTCTTATAGCGTTGTTAGTTGCAGGTGAAGTTGAAGATTGCTCCATGGTGGACAGGATTTTGTTGGGATATCACAATATCTCTTATATTATTATTAATGCATCTATATACTTGGTAAAGGGTGGAAGACTCGGCCTTTTGCCTGGTGTTTTGTTCCACTCTTGCCGCCCTAGTTTCCGTCATACCGGTGTTATGTTCCCGGATTTTGCATTCCTTACGCGGTTGGGTGATTTATGGGACCCCCTTGACAGTTCGCTTTGAATAAAACTCCTCCAGCAAGGCCCAACATTGGTTTTACCATTTGCCTCACCACCACCTATACCCTTCCCTTGGGTCAGCCAACCCGAGGGTCATCTTTATTCAGCCCCCCGGGCCAGTGCTTGTCTAAGTGTTGGTCCGAACCAGAGCCACTTGCAGCGCCACCTCGGGGAAACTCGAGGTCTGGTTTTAGTTGTACGTAGTGTTCATCCGGTGTTGCCCTGAGAACGAGATATGTGCAGCTCCTATCGGGATTGTCGGCGCATCGGGCGGTCTTGCTGGTCTTGTTTTACCGTTGTCGAAATGTCTTGTAATCCGGGATTACGAGTCTGATCGGGTATTCCTGGGAGAAGGTATATCCTTCGTTGATCGCGAGAGCTTATCATGGGCTAAGTTGGGACACCCCTGCAGGGTATAATCTTTCGAAAGCCGTGCCTGCGGTTATAGGCAGATGGGAATTTGTTAATGTCCGGTTGTAGATAAATTGACACCAGATACGAATTAAAACGCATCAACCGCGTGTGTAGCTGTGATGGTCTCTTCTCGGCGGAGTCCGGGAAGTGAACACGGTTTCTGGGTTATGTTTGACGTAAGTAGGAGTTCATGATCACTTCTTGATCATTGCTAGCTTCACGACCGTTCCATTTTCTCTCTTCTCGCTCTTATTTGCGTATGTTAGCCACCATACTTGCTTAGTCGCTGCTGCAGCCTCACCACTTTACCCCTTCCTTTCCCATTTAAGCTTTGCTAGTCTTGATACCCATGGTAATGGGATTGCTGAGTCCTCGTGGCTCACAGATTACTACAACAACAGTTGCAGGTACAGGTTATGCGATGATCATGACGCGAGAGCGATGCTTGCTTGCTTGAGTTCTTCTTCTGCTTCCTCTTTGATCAGGGGATAGGTTCCAGGTCGGCAGCCTGGGTTAGCAGGGTGGATGTCGTTTGAGTTTATGTTTGTGTTTCATCCGTAGCCAGATGATGCTCTTATGTATTGTGATGTTGTATTCGTGTGGCATTGTATGCCCCTTGTATGTATCCCCATCTATTATGTAATGTTGATGCAATGATATCCACCTTGCAAAAGCGTTTCAATATGCGGGTCTATCCTTGGTGGGACCTTCGAGTTCCTTTTGGATAGGGTCACATATTGGGCGTGACAAGTTGGTATCAGAGCCTCGACCGACCCTAGGAGCCCCCTTGATTGATCGTGTAGTTTGGCCGTTGTCGAGTCTAGAAGAAAACTGTTTTCGGAGTCTAGTTATATCGGAGAGTAGGAATTCTTTTTACTCCTCTGCCCCTTCGTCGCTCTGGTAAGGAATCTTGATGTAGGTGTTTTGAATTACTCCTCTTCCCTTTTCAAACTTTCTTTAGGATCACGCAGTTGGTTTTCCGGTAGTTGTTCCTCAGCTCTTTTTATCTGGTGCATTTCTTGTCAAGTCGACTCGAGCCTCTTCATCATTGAGTTCAATCCTCAGTTGTTTTCTTTCCCACCCGCCCACCCTTCTTCTTCTCGGAACTGGAGTCCATAATCGAGTATCCATCCTACTCGTGCGAAGTCTTTGTTTTCTTTCCTCAATGATTTCAACCGGTGTTTTCTCTTAAAGATATTCGTCGATTTCCCCTCCCAAGTTGCCTTTGTTTTCTCACCCTCCCACCCTTTTTCTTCCCGGAGTCTGTCTCTCTCTCGATCATCTATTTCATTTTGTGTGGAGCCTCTTCAGTCTTCCTTCAATTATTTCAACCGGTGAATTCTCATCTCGTTCGTCATTCTTCATCTCTTTTCTTTCCGGTGGATTCAGTTCAAGTTTTTCGGGTTGATTACATTCTTTTCCCTGGATCAAGTCTTCTCCTTGTTCGTTCGCCTCTCGCCAATTTATCCTTCCGGAGTGTTCAAGACATCTCAGGAGATTCGTCTGTGTTCCAATTAATTCGAGGTTGTCACCTCATGCAAATATTTCAATTGTTCCAGTGTATCATCTATCTGTTCAACAATCCTTTCCAACGGTGTTTTCTCTTCAGTGGGCCCTAACCCATAGGTCTTTTCCCAGGATCTTACCCGACTCTTCTAATTTCCCCGGAGTTGTTCTCAATTCTTTTCAAGTGTGACATAAGAATGGATCCCATCAGTCAGATGCCTTCTCCAAGATCTCGTTCAAAATCATTTTCATTGTTGGCTCAACCTTTTCATTTTTATTTCTCCCGGAGTATCTCAATAATTTTGGTGGTGTTTTCCCGTCGTCATTTGAAGACTGAAGAAGAGTTTTTTCCCCCTCTAAATCTTG
This sequence comes from Triticum aestivum, assembly GCF_018294505.1. Taxonomy (NCBI): domain Eukaryota; kingdom Viridiplantae; phylum Streptophyta; class Magnoliopsida; order Poales; family Poaceae; genus Triticum; species Triticum aestivum. The sequence continues at coordinate 569,971,577 of NC_057807.1, forward strand.
TCCGTCCTTTCGAAGATTCGTGGTTCTAGCTTCATGTTATCCTCTCGAATTATTCCAATTGTAAGATATTCTTTTCTTAACCATCCGGAGTAGTTCAGAAGTTTTTTTTTCCGTTTCTTTCACCAGAGGCCATCATTCCAGCTATCGTTCTCTATTTATCCCGGTGCTTCGTTCAAGTGTTCTTTAATCAGCTCGTTATCTCCTTGTTCTTTTGCACCTAGATCTCCTCTAGCTTATTGGTTCTTCTAATTCTTCCGATGATTATTTCTCTTTTGTCAGTCATTTCCGACTTCTTACGGTGGTTCGTTCAAGATTATTTTTTCTTGATTATCATTTTAATCCATTCGTTATTTCCAATCCTACCGGTGGTTCATGAAGACTTTCTCAAATTTTGTGCCACATTCCCCTTAATTCTTTTCAACAAGAATAAGTAGTATGCAAAATCCATTGTTTGTCATCAGTTTAATTTGAGGAAGGATAAGCATACAATAAATCTTATTCTTATGTCATCCAAGTGAGTAATTCCTTCCTTCGGAGATTGTTCGTGAGGAATACATTCTAATTCCAAGTGTTCTCCATCTTTTCTTTGCGGGAGTTCAAATTTCCTCGATCATTTCGTCGGAACCTCCATCTAAATCATCGCAAGCTTATTCTTATTCTTTCATCCTTCATTCTATCTCATCTTCCTCTCGTCACCGGAGTTCTTCATGGTGGTTCTTCATGATTTAATTCATTCTTCAACAGTTCATCAAGTATCATTCCATCCTCTCAAGCTCATGTTCTATTCTTTCCTTCTTCAACCGAAGTGCTGCCTAAATCCTTTTAGTCTTATTCGTTTCTTATCTCGTTCGAACTAGAGTTGTTTCATAGTCTATCTGATTCCGTGAGCTTTCGTTTCTCGTCATTCTCACCGTTCCTCTCTTCTTCCCGAATGCTCTCGATTCTTTGCTTCTTCTCTTCGTTCTTGTTTCACCTCATCCCTTTCCCTTCCGTCTCGGTCCTAAGATCTCGGGACGAGATCTCTTATTAGTGGAGGAGTGTTGTAACGCCCCGGATTTGATGCGCCAGGTGTCTGCCAGTTATTCGCCGTTGTTGCCATGTCATTTTCTTGCGTGTTGCATTTTATCATGTCATCATGTGCATCTCATTTTGCATACGTGTTCGTCTCATGCATCCGAGCCTTTTCCCCATTGCCCGTTTTGCAATCTGGCACTCCTATGTCCTCTGGCGTTCCCCTTTTGGTCTCTCGTTGTGAGCGGGTGTTAAACTTTCACGAATGGCCCGAGTCTTGCCAAGTGGCCTTGGTACACCACCGGTAGACCGCCTGTCAAGTTTCGTGCCAATTGGAGGTCGTTTGATACTCCAACGGTTAACCGCGTAGCCCGAAACCCCTTCTTTGTGTTGCAGCCCAACACCCCTCCAAACTGGCCCAAAACCCATCTAACTCCCCTCCAAGCTCTCGGTCGTTCGATCACGATCGCGTGGCCGTAGACCGCTCCTCATTTGGACTCTCCTAGCTCCCTCTATCTATATATATGTCCTCTCCCCCGAAATTCACGGATGAAATCCCCCTAACCCTAAAAACCTCCCTCCGCGCCGCTGGACATGTCCGCCGACGGCCAGACACGTCCAGCCTCCACCCCACCCTGGCGAATCGCGCGCCGACACGTCATCTCCTTCGTCGCCGCAGCCAACCGCTCCCCGCCACCTGTCCCGCGTCATCGCTGCTCGTCCGCCCCGCCCTCGCGGCCCGTCGTGGCCCGCGCTCGGCCCTCCCGGCCCGCGCGCCGCTCGCCGCCGGGTCCCGTCCCCGCCGCCTGCGCCCGCGCGACCCGCCACCCTGAGCCGCCGCTCGCTGCCGCCTCGATGTCGGCGCCGCCCGCCGTCCGGCCGCGCCGCCGCCCCGCGGTCTCCCGCTCGCCGCGCCCCGAGGCGCCGCCGCCCCGCGGCCTCCCGCTCGCCGCGCCCCGAGGCGCCGCGCCCCGCCGCGCCTTCGGTCACCATCCGCCGCCGCGGCCCGAGGCCGCCGCCTCCTCGCCGGAGTTCGCTGGTCCCGCCGTCTCCGACCTCTGCGCTGCTCGCCGGAGCTCCCTACCGCTCGCCGTCGCCGTCTCCGGCCAGATCCGGCAAGATCCGGTCCGGCACCGCAGGGTGGATCAGATCCACCACCACCACGAACCAAACGCCCGTCGCCCCGATCCCGGATCTCCTCGTTCAGCACGCCTCCGTCCTGCGTTGACTTTCGCGGAGGTATATTTTTCACTAAGTCCCTGAGATTCTCAGCATTCTGGTGTCCTGTTCAACGCATCATGACTCCGCATCCGTGGCTCTGTTTCATGCGTGAAATATTTCAAATTGTTCGTCTCAACAAGTAATTCATTTCATTCCATTGCATCATGTTCATTTGAGTCCATCTTGATGCCTGAATCTTCGTTGCAAGAGTGCTAGGTGATGTTGTCTGCTGTCTGTTAACAGAAAATGCTCATTTGTCAGTTTTGCCATGTTTGATGTGTGCATCCTATGAGGTTGATGTCTACATGTGTTTTGATCTATGCCATGCCATCTTTACAGAGGTGCTTACCATATATTTTTGTGATCAATGTGGTGACTAGAACAAGCATGTAAACTAGGCTTCGTGATGTTGCTGATTTTAGCCCCTGTTCTGCTGTTATTTTGATGCCATGTAAACATGATGCTGCAGAGAGATCCATGCATATTTTGAGATACTTCAGTAAGGGTGTTTTGAACATATGGTTATTTTCTATCCATTCGTGCCACTGTTTGCAATTATGGAGTAGTCTAGCATGTCATTTTCGTGCTCTACTTTTTCTACAAAATGTTTCCTGGCAGATTGTTTACATGTTATTCAATTTTGCCAATGTTGTTGTAGTTGATCCTTGCCTGCTATGAAATTGTTCTTGCCTTGGTTAGCTTCATAAACATGTCTTCTTGCTGATGCTATGCTTACCTTGTCATGCAATGACTTGTGGTGAGTGAATCAAGCTTGTTAAGTAGTGTACTTGCTGTTACTGTTTTGCTAGGCTGAATGTGTTATTTCGTGATGCTATGTAAACCTACTGCTCCAAGTCATTCTATGCATAATCTGGAGATGTTCACTAAGGGTGTTTTGTTATACATGTTATGCTCTATCCATCCATGCCCCTAGTTGCAATTATAGCCTGCTGTAGCTTGTTGTAAACTTGCTCCAAAGTTGCTTAATAATGTTGCTGTCATCCTGTTAACCTTAAGTTCAGTTGTTGCCATGATTGTTGCTAGTGTTCCATGCACCCTATGAACTTTCTATTGCCATGCTTAGCTTAATAAACATGTCTTATTACTTTTGGGTGCCTTGCCATGCCATGTATTGCTCTGTGGTGAGTGGTACAAGCTCACCAACATGCCTACTTATTGTTGTTCCTGCCATGTTTGAATCTGTATTATAACTTGCTATGTTTACATGGGTGCCATCATATCTTCTGATCCTTTTTGGCTCTTGGTCAGTAAAGGACTTTTGTTCTATGCAATTAGTAGGTTCATGCCATGCCTTTGTTTGCCATGATAAGTTCCTGTAGCATGTTGTTTGATAGCTCTAAACAGTGCAACCTGATGTTATTTCTGCCAAGTCTGAAACTGATATTATTTGCAATCTTGCCATGTGTGTTTGAGTATGTTCTAGTGATTTCTAGAGATAGCTCAGTGTTCATGTTTTGTTATGCTTTACCTGTACATCATGCCCATGTCTTTTGTTTTCTTGTTGAGGTCCTAGTTGCTGTTTTGGACAGATTGTTGCTATAACTTGTATAGTGTGTGTGTTGAACCATTGCTCCGTTTTGAGTGTGCTCTATATGAAACTTGCTTGATTTTGCATGCAGTTTCATATTATCATGTTGCATTCATGTTTTGAGGTGTTTTCTTGATGTTTGTATGCATTTTGCATCAATGCCATGTTTATCTTATTTTGCTCATATCTTCTAGGCCGTAGCTCCAAATCTAATGAACTTTATATGTAACTTGACTAGAATCTCGTGTAGATCATCTTGGTGTATCTTAACTTGCTATTTAACAACTTCAACTTAATGTTTGTTCAGATCTGGACCAATTTCGAAAATTGCTTGTGAGGACTTACCGGAATTGTTATATGTTGTTCCCGGCCTCCTTTAAACTTGCCTTGATGTGTTGCTCTTGTTTGCATCATCTCTTGCCATGAGTAGCTTCATGTAGTCTTGTCTTGCATCATACTTGTTTGTGCATCATGTCTTGTCTATGTGTGGTGTGTTTACCATGTTGTGTGCTTCTTCTCGATAGTTCCCGTTTTGTTGCGATCGTGAGGATTCGTTCGTCTACGCTTGGTTCGTCTTCGTGGCTTCATCTTCTTCATGGACTCGTTCTTCTTCCTAGCGGGATTTCAGGCAAGATGACCGCTACCCTGGATCTCACTACTATCATTGCTATGCTAGTTGCTTCATTCTATCGCTATGCTGCGCTACCTATCACCTGTTTATCAAGCCTCCCAAATTGCCATGAACCTCTAACCTTTGACACCCTTCCCAGCAAACCATTGTTTGGCTATGTTACCGCTTTGCTCAGCCCCTCTTATAGCGTTGTTAGTTGCAGGTGAAGTTGAAGATTGCTCCATGGTGGACAGGATTTTGTTGGGATATCACAATATCTCTTATATTATTATTAATGCATCTATATACTTGGTAAAGGGTGGAAGACTCGGCCTTTTGCCTGGTGTTTTGTTCCACTCTTGCCGCCCTAGTTTCTGTCATACCGGTGTTATGTTCCCGGATTTTGCGTTCCTTACGCGGTTGGGTGATTTATGGGACCCCCTTGACAGTTCGCTTTGAATAAAACTCCTCCAGCAAGGCCCAACATTGGTTTTACCATTTGCCTCACCACCACCTATACCCTTCCCTTGGGTCGGCCAACCCGAGGGTCATCTTTATTCAGCCCCCCGGGCCAGTGCTTGTCTAAGTGTTGGTCCGGACCAGAGCCACTTGCAGCGCCACCTCGGGGAAACTCGAGGTCTGGTTTTAGTTGTACGTAGTGTTCATCCGGTGTTGCCCTGAGAATGAGATATGTGCAGCTCCTATCGGGATTGTCGACGCATCGGGCGGTCTTGCTGGTCTTGTTTTACCATTGTTGAAATGTCTTGTAAACCGGGATTCCGAGTCTGATTGGGTCTTCCTGGGAGAAGGTATATCCTTCGTTGATCGCGAGAGCTTATCATGGGCTAAGTTGGGACACCCCTGCAGGGTATAATCTTTCGAAAGCCGTGCCTGCGGTTATAGGCAGATGGGAATTTGTTAATGTCCGGTTGTAGATAACTTGACACCAGATACGAATTAAAACACATCAACCGCGTGTGTAGCCGTGATGGTCTCTTCTCGGCGGAGTCCGGGAAGTGAACACGGTTTATGGGTTATGTTTGACGTAAGTAGGAGTTCAGGATCACTTCTTTATCATTGCTAGCTTCACGAACATTCCATTTGCTCTCTTCTCGCTCTTATTTGCGTATGTTAGCCACCATACTTGCTTAGTCGCTGCTGCAGCCTCACCACTTTACCCCTTCCCTTCCTATTTAAGCTTTGCTAGTCTTGATACCCATGGTAATGGGATTGCTGAGTCCTCGTGGCTCACAGATTACTACAACAACAGTTGCAGGTACAGGTTATGCGATGATCATGACGCGAGAGCGATGTTTGCTTGCTTGAGTTCTTGTTCTGCTTCCTCTTCGATCAGGGGATAGGTTCCAGGTCGGCAGCCTGGGTTAGCAGGGTGGATGTCGTTTGAGTTTCTGTTTGTGTTTCACCCGTAGCCGGATTATGCTCATGTTGTATTTGTGTGGCATTGTATGCCCCTTGTATGTATCCCCATCTATTATGTAATGTTGATGCAATGATATCCACCTTGCAAAAGCGTTTCAATATGCGGGTCTATCCTTGGTGGGACCTTCGAGTTCCTTTTGGATAGGGTCGCATATTGGGCGTGACATCCCCTTCTTGGACCCTCCGGCCTCCCCAGTTGGGGCGGCCTTCCTTTTCTTTCCTCCCCCCGCTGGAGGGGGAGAGGCTTCTTCTTCTTCCTCCTCCTCGTCCTCAGAGGCGGAGGGCGCTTCGGGGTTGTCAGGCGATGAATCCGACACCACCAGGCGTCGGGAACTCTTTTGAGTCCCCGTGGGCTTCTTCTTGGCCTTCTTCTCCGGCACCACATGAGGTGCCGGAACCAGCAGCTTCGTCAAGCGTGCGTCTGCTAGGCCTTCGGGCAAAGGGGCCAGATAGTCAAATTGTTCGGATGTCCTCTTCCAGTCCTGTCAAAGGAGTAGGAGTTTAGATCCTACGTAGAGTCAAACTATGAAAATCAAGTGTCCCGTGAAGGACTAAAAGCAAGCTTACTTTGGTGGCTTGGCGCTTGGCGCAGAATCCGCGATCCTCGGTGATGGGAGGGGAGACCTCGGAGCTCTTGAATAGCAGCTTCCAGGCATCCTCGTGCTTTGTGTCGAAGAGCCGGGACAAAGTCTGGTGCTGGGCCGGGTCGAACTCCCACAAGTTGAAGGCCCGTCGTTGACACGGGAGGATCCGACAGAAGAGCATGACCTGGACTATGTTGACAAGCTTAACCTTCTTGTTCACCAGGTCTCGGACGCAGGTTTGAAGTCCGGTCACCTCTTCCGGACTACCCCACAACAGGCCCGTCTCTTTCCAAGATGTGAGCTGTGTGGGGATGCCAGATCGGAATTCGGGGGCGCTGCCCATTCAGGGTCACGCGGCTCGGTGATATAGAACCACCCCGACTGCCACCATTTGATGGTCTCTACGAAGGCGCCCTCGAGCCATGTAACATTGGCTATCTTGCCCAGCATGGCGCCTCCGCACTCCGCTTGACGGCCACCCACGACCTTCGGCTTGATGCTGAAGATCTTCAGCCATAGGCCAAAGTGAGGCTGGATGCGGAGGAAGGCCTCGCACACGACGATAAACGCCGAGATGTTGAGGATGAAGTTCAGGGCCAGATCGTCGAAGTCCAGGCCGTAGTAGAACATGAGCCCCCGGACGAACGGGTGAAGAGGAAAGCCCAGTCCGCGGAGGAAATGGGGGAGAAATAGGACCCTCTCATGGGGCCCAGGGGTGGGGATGAGTTACCCCTCATTTGGAAGCCGGTGTGCGATGTCGTCAGACAAGTATCCAGCCTTCGTCAACTTTTTGATGTGCCCCTCCGTGACGGTGGAGGCCATCCATCTACCTCCCACTCCGGACATGATTGGAGAAGGTTGAGGTAGGAAGTGTGGACTTGGGCGCTGGAGCTCGAGTGTGCAGGAATGGATAAGCAAAGGAGGAAGAAGGCGTAGATGGAAAGGGTGGGTCCTTATCTCCTTATATGGGCGGCGAAACTATGAGCCTCCACCAGCCTAATAAAACTCGCTTATCTCCCAACCGCCGCGGTTAATGGCGCGGTTGGGTTACCCACGCCCGTATTGATGAGAATCCTGGAATAAGGGGACACGATCTCTGCTTTGACAAGACGTGCCAAGGAAACCGCCTCGCTAAACACGCTAAGGTGGGACAGTAAAACGAAACGAATAAAGGCTTGGCCGTGGCATGGTGTCACGCTGCGGAATACGTCAGCAGATTAGATTTGTGCATATATTATTCTCTCTATGGTGGTATGTGGAACTTATTTTGCAGAGCCGGACACTATCCTTGGGTTCAACATCTTCTATAAGGTATTCGGAGGAGGAACCCACCTTGCAATGCGATGACAATTTGCGTGCCGGACTCGTCGTCATTGAAGCCTGGTTCAGGGTCTACTGAGGGAGTCCTGGATTAGGGGGTGTCCGGATGGCCGGACTATGACCTTTGGCCGGACTCCCGGACTATGAAGATACAAGATTCAAGACTTCGTCCCATGTCCGGATAGGACTTTCCTTGGCATGGAAGGCAACCTGGGCGATTCGATATGAAGATCTCCTCCCATTGTAACCGACTCTGTGTAACCCTATCCCTCTCCGGTGTCTATATAAACTGGAGAGTTTTAGTCCGTAGGACGAACAACAATCATACCATAGGCTAGCTTCTAGGGTTTAGCCTCTCGGATCTCATGGTAGATCAACTCTTGTACTACCATATCATCAATATTAATCAAGCAGGAGTAGGGTTTTACCTCCATCGAGAGGGCCCAAACCTGGGTAAAAACATCGTGTCCCTTGTCTCCTGTTACCATCCGCCTAGACACACAGTTCGAGACCCCCTACCCGAGATCTGCTGGTTTTGACACCGACACCCACGCATAGAGGATTATGAGGGTGCACTGGTTCACTGTGGTGTGAGGCTGCCGTCACCGCAGAATAACATGGGGTGTGGATGAGTAGAGGGATGGCCTGGCCAGCGGTGGGAGTAGTAGGGGGCGGTGAGCCCTCCGTCGCATCGCAGCCGGCCACAGAAGGAAGGAGCACGAGGCACGACCGACGCTAGTTTGGGCGGCTGGAGCAAGAAGACCAGAGGTTGAAGAAGCACTACTGCCGTTGGATGGACATCGTACGGTCACTGGAGCTAGAATCGTGCATATTGACTAAGTTGACAAAGCCCTTCGTCCCCGTCAACTTAGTGGGCCCACAAGTTAGCCTGCCACTATACCGGGTCCCAACTAGCAGGGGGAGTATTCATTTTTTTGTGCGTAATAAGGAGGCACTTCCTTGCGTGCGAAGATATAGCTGGTGGGTCCAAGCTATCAGCGGCGGTAACGTTTTTTCACGAAATACAAAGGCCCTTTTGATGGGTCCTAGATGTCAGGTGGAGGAATAATCATTTTGCACGTAATAAGGAGGCACTTCCTTGCGGCCGCCGTGGACCTAGCTGTTAGCCTCTCCACGTACAGTCCACGTACGATGGAAGCTGTTCCTTGACCATGTTGACCACGCCACACCGAGAGCACCAGGGCAGTGGACGACGGCGAGGCCTAGGAAGGGGACGACGCGGAGCCGGGGAAGACGCGACAGTGGATGCCCACACGTAGAGGAGTACGAGGGTTCACTGGTTCGCTGCGGTGTGAGGCTGCCGTCGCCGCAGAATAATAGTTAACAGGGGGTGTGGGTGAGTAGAGGGATGGCCTGGCCAGCGGTGGGAGTAGTAGGGGGCGGTGAGGCCTCCGCTGCATCGTAGCCAGCCACGAGAGGCAGGAGCACGAGGCACGACCGACGCTGGTTTGGGCGGCTGGAGCAAGAAGACTAGAGGTTGAAGAAGCACTACGGCCGTTGGATGGACATCGTACGGTCACTGGAGCTAGAATCGTGCATATTGACTAAGTTGACAAAGCCCTCCGTCCCCGTCAACTTAGTAGGCCCACAAGTCAGCCTGCCACAATACTGGGTCCTAGCTAACAGGGGGAGTATTCATTTTTTGTGCGTAATAAGGAGGCACTTCCTTACGTGCAAAGATATAGCTGGTGGGTCCGAGCTGTCAGCGATGGTAACGTTTTTTTGTGAAATACAGAGGCCCTTTCGGTGGGTCCCTGATGTCAGGTGGAGGAATCATTATTTTGCGCGTAATAAGGAGGCATTTCCTTGCGTGTGGCTGTGGACACAGCTGTCGGCCTCTCCACGTACAGTCCACTTCAGATGCATGTCGGTCGTTGACCATGTTGACCATGCCGCGTCGAGAGCACCAGGGCGGTGGACGACGGTGAGGCCTAGGAAGGGAACGAGACGGAGGCAGGGAAGACTCGGCAGTTGTTTCCCACGCGGAGGGGAGTATGACTGTACGAGGGTTTACTGGTTCGTCTGTCGTCGCCGGAGAATAACAGCAGGTGTGGGTGAGTAGAGGGATGGCTAGGCCTGCAATGGTAGTACGGTGGGGCGGTGAGGCCTGCGCGGCAGCATAGCCAGCCACGGGGAGGGGGGAGCAGGCAGTCCCGCCGGTGCTTGTTTGAGCGGCTGGAGCAGGAAGAGCAGGGATTGAAGAAGCACGACGGCCGTTGGATGGAAATCCAACAGTCGCTGCTTGTGCGTCAACCCTCTTTTTAGGAAAGCCTAAAATCTATGGAAAACAACATACATCCCATCTGCCATTATTTCTAATAATTTACAGCCCATTTGCTAATTCTTAAGGGTTTTTTGGAGCCCATATTCTTTTTGTTAGCAATACAACCCATATTGTGGCCATGGTTAAAAAACTATATGAAATTTTGCATATTTCGGTGTGGTCCGAACTGTTTTTAATATCGCAATTTCGAGTCACATTCAAGTAGATTTTAAAAATAAATGTATATCAATATAAAGTCCAACAAATTGTCCACGCATAAAAATCAATGCAATTTAAAATCTCGAAATGAAAAAAAGAAATTTGAAACTAATTGCTGGTTTGATGTGTTTTAAAAATGTACAGCCCATTTCTCATTACTGATAGGCCATTTTCTTGGCCAGCCGAATGAAGCTATCCTCGTCTTGAAAGATTTGCAGCCCAACAGGCCTGGCAAAGCGACTTACTTGGCAAATCACAAAAAAATGTGCTGTGGCCGTGGACCCAGCTGTCAGCCTCTCCACGTATAGTACTCTTCCGATGGAAGTCGGTCGTTGACCACAATGACCACGCCACGCCGAGAGCACCACGACGGTGGACGACGGCGAGGTCTAGGAAGGGGACGAAGCGGAGCCGAGGAAGACGCGAAAGTGGATGCCCACACGTAGAGGAGTATGAGGGTTCACTCGTTCGGCTGCGGTGTGAGGCTGCCGTCGCCGCAGAATAACAGGGGGTGTGGGTGAGTGGAGAGATGGCCTGGCCAGTGGTGGGAGTAGTAGGGGGCGGTGAGGCCTCTGCGGCATCACAGCCGGCCACGGGAGGCAGGAGCAGGCGGCACGACCGGCGCTGATTTGGGTGGCTGGAGCAAGAAGACCAGAGGTTGAAGAAGCACGATGGCCGTTGGATGGACATCGTACGGTCACTGCAGCTAGAATCGTTCATATTAACTAAGTTGACAAAGCCCTCCGTCCCCGTCAACTTAGTGGGCCCAACTATTAGCCTCTCCACGTACAGTATACTTCCGATGGAAGTCGTTCCTTGACCATGTTGACCACGCCGAGTTCCGTTGCATGCATGCGTCCATGGGCGTGGTGCGTCCCCACTGTCAGCCTCTCACGTGCAGTCATCTTCGCAACGATAGCCTGGTCGGCGGTGGGGTAGCGCTTCGCAGTGATGCGTGCTAAGCAGAGCCGCTAGCCGCCGGAGGCCGGACCAGGCGGTCCCGGCGACGCTGGAGGAAGAAGACGAGAGATTGAAGGTGCATGCCGGCTGTTGGATATAAATTCAATGGCTGTAGATGTCACAATCATTTGTTGACCAAGTTGACAATGCCCTGCGTAGGCTTCGACCTATTGGCCCACATGTAAGCATGCAAAAATGTGGCATATATTTAACCCATGTTTTCTAGAATGTACAGTCCATTTGCTGGGCTGGGTGAACGAATAATTTCGCGTCAATCAGGCCCATTTATATTTTCTAAGAAATCCCAGCGCATTTGCACTTCCTTGAAATACACGAATTAGCTGGGCTCGTTATATTTTCTAAGAAATCCCAGCCCATTCATACACGAATCCCAACCCATGTCGAGAAGCACTAGCGTTGAGTGAGGACCTGGACCTGGAAAGAGTACATATTGCTACTGACTGTCTGAGAGTCGTCCGAGAAATCGAAGCACCAAAGAACCTTGCTGGACATTGTATGGTGTTTCATGAGATCAAAGAACGAAGCAATTTATCTAGGGGTTGTCTTTTTAGTCATGAACAGCGCGAATGTAATGAGGAGCCTCATAGACTAGCACGTATGGCTACGTCTCTTGATATAGGTAGGCATGTGTGGCTTGATGCACCACCTGCTCATTTATGTATCCCTGTAAGCATTGAACTTAGGCAATAAAGTGCGCTGTGATTCTCAAAAAACAAAATGTTGGGCTCGTTATATATATAATGTTATGTTAGAAGGAGCAATTAGTATCAAAGAATAAACCAGAGAGGCACATTTTTTTTATATATAATTAATAAATTAACGAGTTATTGCTCAAAATAAAAATGAGTGCATTATTATTAAATTGGTCCTTAAAATCTTTGCAAGCTTTTGTACGCAATCACCAGGATTTTCCTTGCCTGTGAGTCAAAAGCAACCAGGATTTTCCTTGCCAACTTCCGTTAAACATTTACTTTTATAAGTTAATAACATGTGGGATGTTTTTATAATGTATATATAAGTCTCTATTAAATATACAATAATAGTAATAATATAAATATATATAATGTGGTTAGAAGGGAAAACATAAATTGGACACAACATTATTATTCTTATATATAGATAAATATAACAGAGACCTGCGTTTTATTAAAAAATACATTGGGGTGCCGATCTTTAAGGAAAAGCCCATAGGCCGGTATGGACCTCAAAAAATAAGTTGAAACTAGTGTCTCCGTATGTCGTGGGCTACGCATGTTAAAATACAAAACCTAGGCCTAGCTGATACTTGTTCACCCTCTGGAAAAAAATGATACAAGATCCCCGAGCGAACTGGATTAAAGAGGGGGCCGGCGGCACGACTGAAGAAGCACATCAGGAGCGATTTTTTTCTTCTTCAGTGGATGGCTCTCGATAGCATTTTTTTACTTGCCTCTGCACCATACAACTTGTATTTTTAGCCTCCCTGTCTGTCGTGGTGGACCAGCAGCCCATTTGCTAGGCGGGCCAACCTACAAAAACCAGCACTCGATTTTTCATCAAGCCCCAAAAACAACGCAGTACTATGTTTGTTTTGAGGCCGAAAAAATTACGGCAGGGGTTGAGCAGGGGAGAGGGGAAGACAGAGTAATAAAAATATTAAAAAGAGCTGATGCACCGTTGCTGCCCTAACAAAGCAGGTGCAATTCTTCTCAGGAAGAAGGTGTGCCGTTGACACCCACACGTCACATACCGTACAGTAGGCATACTAACATGTTCACACACAAATACAACAGAAAAGGTAAACATTCGTATCAAACTCAGGTTCACAGGACACGTTCATATTCATAGCCAACATTCACTATCAACAACTCAAAAGATTCATATATACACAAGCTCAGCATATCTATGCATCCAAATGATTGATAGTCACACAACAATATTCATGCATTATTCACAAAAAGATTCAGATATACACATGTTCAGTATGTTTATGCATCAAAATGATTGAGATCACAGCCAATATGATCCATGGACGAACTTTAATTACCTAGGGTATAGACTGGTAAATGGTGTTCAGTCGGAGGTACTTCTTGCTAAAATTAGTTCTTGTACGAGTAAACTTTCGAGTACATAAGAGGCATCACAGACAATCTGAACTTTGCTTGTAGGTTTATCCTCAAATAGTGGCCTTATGCTGAGCGAGGTTTGAGCAACTTGGCCACTACTTTCATCCAACTAGTTTACTGGCTCATCTTGGTCCTGTAGCTCGCGAAAATTCTACATTGTAGACGAGAAAGGAGGCAGTTGAGAAAATGAACCACCCAAATTTTTTGTACAGTTCAACTAAAATGGAGAATCCCTGGCGTGCAGACTGATTAAGTGCCAGATGAATATACGCGCCAACCAACTTGTCTGGAATCTTTAGACTCCATGCCATACAGTTCGCTACCATATCTGCCGATAACCAAAAGGCACAAGTTGGGACCAAAGACCGGACTGTGTTCTTTTGGGCTATGCGCCAAGCAATATTTTTGGCGTCCACTCTCCTAATACTTGGGAGTTTGACAACTGGTTGACGCTGGTTGATACTCGAATGAATATAGGCACTTCTTGTCAACATCGATGCTTGTCTGAGTGAACTTTGGAGTACATGGCAGCAACATAAGTATCTGTCCATCTGATCATTTTGTGCAGTTCTACTGAAATCACCCAATGCAATGATTTGCCTGCGAGTTCAGGCTCCAAGTTACTCCTTTATAAAATCGGCAAACAGTAGCACAATACCAAATTACCAATACATGACAAGCACAATAATCAGGATAAAGACTAGTACCAACCTATGTGAGGTAGCATATCAATTACTATTTCCTTTCACTGGAAGTCGAGATAAGAGACTGACAGGAAATGAAGGAAGCAAGCAAGCCGAGACAAAGCGACTAACATGAAGGGAACGAAGCGGTTGAGGCAATGAAGCACCCAAAGTTTTTGTGCAGTTCCACCAAAATCGAGCATCCCTGTTGGCACATATATTGAGAGAGTGAGATTATTGTAATAGTGGGACTAGTTGATGAAACATACACTAACAAACAGAAGCACCCTTATTATCTTAATGGGTAAAGTTCAACATAGTAGTCTTGCTTAAAGAGAGGTATTAGTTTATTTAATCAGTGCCAATTAGCTCAACACTCAAAACATTGCCATGTATCATAGGTTGCAAAACTTTCACGTGCAAAGATAAAGTAGTTTCTCATGATAGTAGCAACACAGTAGCACAATACATATATAGGTATAACAAACTAATATGGCTGAAGGCCTTAGGCTGGTACCAACCTGAGCAAAATATGCTTATTCAAGTAATTCCAGAAGAGATGATACAGCACTCACTGGAATCACTCAATAGTATATATTTTTGTGCACTTCAAATGTATGGTTGAAATAACTCTTGTTTACCAGTGATGAGATTATATCGAAAGATTATCAAGAACTTCTAGCAGAGTTAAAGCACTGGCTAGGATACAGTTCATTGTATTCTCTAGTGCAGTTCCACTAAAATGTATGATTGGCACAACATGATCCCTGTTTGCACAAGTAGGAAAAAGGTGAAACTTTCATTAGCTTAGTGAGAAAGGATAGAAAGACAATAGCATTATTATGTCATGGCACTACCAAGATTCCCTCCCTGCTCCACCACATGATTCACCTCCAGATACATATATACACATACATGATTCAACATAGGGTGCTACTAAAGATTTGTTTAACTCTGACGGGAAAATTAGGCAGCAATAAATTAGTGCTACTTAAGTACTCCTGATTAATTAAGTGTCCTTGCAGGAGAGACGACAGAAGTGGAAGGGCTCCCTGGAGGATCGTCTCACATGTAAGGGAGACATTGTCAGAGCCCTTGAATGGCCTCGACTGAGGCCTCGACTTCAGCAAGATCAACTTGGCACTGTTGATCGTGTAGAGCTGGGTCACACATGCATCCAGAATCTGGTTAATTAGTATGATGTGTCGTTAAGCCAAGTACTACTATGCTGCATTTCTCTATGTATCTCTACTCTCTTATCTATTACTCTTATACTCTTACAAAAAACAGATTTGGTGATCTTGTTGTTAAGTGCATCTCGATGTTACGTGCAACGAACGAGCATCTTGCTAGTCTTCCAAGTAAAATAAGACTAGTTGCAACACAGCAATACAACACCACTAGCAAGATGTTAGGGTAACATAGGACGGTACCATCGTGTGATCTTCTTCATTTCCTCCTCCTCCTCCTTCTTCTTCTTCCTATTCATGCTCTATTTCTCTTTCTCCTCACCAGTTGGTGAAACCAAGTACATGATTTGCCTTCTAGTTCAGAATTGGTTTTGTCAGCAAGGGAGTACAAGTGTACTAGTAAAAAAATAGCATTATTTTCTCATGGCAGTCAAAAATAGAGATGAACACATGCATTAAATATCATTCTTATCTAAAGGAAGGTTATGGCGCCAATATGGATGATGAGGATTGGAACACAGATCTCCCTTTGTGCAGTTCCACCGAAATGAACCAACTATTCCATTCTGACATTCCAGTTAAACAGCACAAAAGTCACTTCTTTTAAGAAGAGTTTTGTGCAGTGCACCAAAAGGTCACAACAGCAACCAGGTGAATTGGATATCCCTCTTTGCACAAAAAGGTACAGTGGAAAAAGTTAGAGTCTCAAACAATTACAGGCAAAAAAATTTGGCTAAACTTGTCGTGGCTTATAACAGTGGCATGGCTTCATTTTTACCAGGGACATTAGATTAAGAACAGCTAAATATTTGGTATAAGGGCATGGGACAGTGGGTGCACCAACAGTCCAGCACCATGTACATATACAGGGGCATAAAGTGGTGATTCATAGTTTGTTCCCCCGAGAAACAAACATCCAAGAAACATATCTGGGTTGGTCCCATTTTTGTTCACTCTAGCCACCTACTCCTATGTGTGGATAGCGAATCTAGTCCTGGTCATACCACTGTGTACAACATTACCCCTATATTTCCCTTTTAGACCAAGATACCGGTTGGATGACCAGTCTGTACTACTTTCACCCCCTTTCCTTCCTATTTGTACCAAGTCCGATGTACATAGTAAATTCCCCCACCCCCACTTTATTTCTTGTTTGAACCAAGTACTCCCTCCATCCGGAATTACTTGTCATCAAAATGGATGTGTCTAGAACTAAAATACATCTAGATACATCCATTTCAATGACAAGTATTTTCGGACGGAGGGAGTACAAGATTCGACTACATGAAGTAGCTTTACCTCTAACAATAGAAGAAAAAAAATACTAGGTGACATTGGACCATCCGATCGAGAGGGGCTGAGAGGTAGAAAATGATGCCCATGCAGCGACGTAGCGAGCTGGGGAGGTAGAGCTAAGGCGGTTTCAAACGAAGATATACCTGAAGGTCGTCGGGATGTGGATAGCTGGGCGGCGGGAGGCCGGATCCGCCCACAGGCAATGACGAAGGGATCGGAGGACCTCCCGCGCCGGCGCTCGGCCAGAGATAACGGTGCGGCTGGCAGTGGGTCTCCTCCCTCGCTATCGACAACGGCCTAAACGCTGCCCCTCCCCCCTTCACCGGCGGAGGGGGATACGTCCGGATCTGTAACCAGCGGTGAGGATAGAAAGCTAGTGTTTTTTGAAGGGAGAAAGACAGTGTTACTACCCCTATCTTGTTTAGATCTGGAGAGGATGAGAGTGTGTGAATAGTGCAACCCTAGCAAGCAAGTGCGGAGGCTCCGGCCTATATATACGTAGTGGGGTAGTTTTCCTTTTTCACTCCATCAAAACAATCGTTTAAAATTGTGTACTACTACATGCCAGGTCACAGTTTTTTTAGTTGTTGATTGTTTTTTGAGATAGCTACCCGCTTGTTCCAAGTGGTGTTACGGTGTGCCAGGTCGCACTTTGTATCGTTCAAGTCTGGTACTACAAGTCCCTCTATTAAATGAACAACCACCCCCTCGTAAAAATTGTGAACAAGCCCACGGCTAAAATTAGCGGAAACATGGGTTGCCCTAACATGCATTATTATTTATATTTTCTACTCCACATGTCATAGACACAAAAATAATGTGTCATAGACACAAAAATTGTGGCAAGATTCCCTTAGGCAAGTCAAAGTGTGTCTAACAATTTGAGCAACTCAGGTTAGGCAAGTGTGGCAAGTGTGAGAAAAATAATGTGGCAACATAAGACAAACATAGTCACAATCCAAACAGCCCCGTAATTTTTTGTGACATGCATGAAAATTTGGTTAGTTAAATTTATAGTCAAAATTTGGCAAGGTGCATCAAATCAACACATGCAAGTATCAAAAGGAAAGTCACGACATGCATGCATGCGTTGGACTCCCTCCGTTTCCAAATATAAGTCTTTTTAGAGATTCCAACAAGTGACTACATACGAAGCAAAATATGTCTACATACGAAGTAGTCCATTTGAAATGTATAAAAAGACTTAGGTTGGCCATAGTGGGGGTAACATAAGTAGTATCATGCACTTGGGACTCGCAAACATGCTTATGTGGTAGGCAATTAAAGAAGAGAGAGATGGTTATAGTAACATAGGTAGATACCGTAACAAAATAAATGTGATGCTACTATGTGTCATGCATGTCAATAAATGAGACCACCTATGATACTAATCTATGATACTATGCACTAGAGAGATAGTAACATAGACTAGTAACATATGCATGTTACTAGTCTAAGTTACTCCCCACTATGACCAGCCTTATATCGAGTGCAGTGTTTTGATGTATCGCGTCAACTCATACAAGACCGAGAAATTTGATTACTACAACGCCCTCTCCCTCGCGGACTGAGCTTCGGTGCCTTAACTGCACCTGCCTTTGGCTGCATGACAGGAGGGCCAACCACCTGTTGGGCCCACCAGTCATAGACGCAAAGGCAGGAGCAGTAAGTAGAAGCTTTCTCTACACGCTATCCTTCCCGCACGAGGTGGACGGACATACAACAGTGGATTCGATACTGTAGAAGTATGAGTAACATCATTGTTCGTCTTCTCGAAGAGGCGAAGAGCCAAGCGCAACCCAAAAGTGGCAGTTGCGAACGCTCACGTGGTGTGGTGCCTTGGAGCACGCATATAGTAGCCAGGCTCTTGCATGAGACAAAATTGCTATTGTTTAACAATTAAACTCCATCATCCATTGGTTGATACTCATTCTGCATAGGTCCACGCGCTTAGCACCGTTTCCTCCTGGGGTCACCAACGTTTATTTGCTAATTAATAGCATTGCTTGCAATGAACTAGCCATTCCAAGTCATTAAAAGCATGCACACCTCTCATCTCTTATTGGTTGATATGTCAAGAAACAAGAAACAAGGTAGAAGTTAATGCACCGCACCTAAGTGTTTTGGGACTATTTGGTTTTCGTTAGATGACTTACACACCTAGACGGAGGGAGTAGTATTGCCCTGTAAACCAGAAAGGAGTATTTGCCTTTCTAGAGATTTCAACAAGTGACTAGACTACACCGCGTGCAGCCGTGCAGTACTCCCTCCCTTTCGGTTTACAGGGCTCAAATCTCAAATCTCATGAACCAAGGCATTTTGCGATTGGAGGAATGTATCTCGTACTAGTTTACAAAACTACCCCAATTAAACTCATGCATTAATTACGTAGTTCTCTCATTTTCCTCTCCGCCTTGGTCGCGGTGCACAATATTGAGCACTCCTATATGACTAGCCGCTCTATCTACATGCGGGACATTTCAAAGCATCCAGGCCCGCGTGCCATCCACCAAATCACAGCGAGGTGCTACAGTCAAGACTCACCTGTCACCCCGGTGTTGTCAGGACCCCGATCCTAAGTCACACCGATCTAGCATGTAACACATCATATCACTTTGCGGCCTCACGCACGGTATTCCCACGGGTGCCACCTTACCTGGCCGGGGACCGTTTGCGCCTTTTGGCTCACGTATATGATAGTGCCGCTAGCATCTATATGACAAAGAACCCGGGCTGACATGGCTAGTCGTGAACCCAGAGTGGCACTAACTTACAGGGACAGGCATACATGACCCAACAACGAACGTGTCGGTCATCAGCGGGTGAATCCAGGCTGTAGCACTGGGCTAGCAGGACTCCGGTGAACTGGGCTGTAGCGGGCTAACAGGACTCCAGAATTCATCGCGTGACATTTCCCCGAGGGGACAGACACAGGAACGAAGAAGGACACATGCCGGCCAACCTAAGTGTTCTGGAGCAGTAGCATGCTACCATGGCTCAGTGGAAACACTAGGAGACATTTCCCGGTAAGAGAGGCTACTAAGGATAAACAACCAGATAGTCAGATCCCACACATACCAAGCATTTCAATAACATACACACAATATGCTCGATATGTGCAAATACAACATGGCATCACAACATGACTCTACGACTCAAGTATTTATTCCATAGGCTCCGGGGAGCGAGATATTACAATCACGGGTCTCATGACCCAACATTCAGAGCATACAAGTCAAAGCACATGCGGAAGCTTAACATGTCTGAGTACAGACATCTACAAATGAAAAGGGCTAAGAAGCCTGACTATCTACCAGATCCTGCCGAGGGCACAAGATCGTAGCTGAGGTAACAAGCTAAACGTCGAAGTCCACGCGGTACTACTAGCGAGACTGAAGTCTCTCTGCAAAAACATAAATTAAGCAACGTGACTACAAATGTACCCAGCAAGACTTACATCAGAACTAACTACATATGCATTATTATCAACAAAGGGGATGGTGGGGTTTAACTGCAGCAAGCCAGCTTTGACTCGGTGGCTAACCTGAACTACGACTGCAAGCAACTCTTTTGAGGTGGCGCACACGAGTCCACATATTCACCATATCAATACACCACTATGGATCCGCTCCCGTCTCCCTACGAGAACGCCATCCATAGCACTCACGCTTATCTTGCGTATTTTAGAGTATCCACTTTCACTTGTCTATGAACTGTACAGGCAACCCAGAAGTCCTTTTCCGCGGACACGGCTATTCGAATAGATCATATTAACCCTGCAGGGGTGTACTTCTTCACACACGCTCTCACCACTTACCGCCGTTTACACGACATGTACTTGGCAACCTTCAAGCGGAAGCCCAGCGAGAGTGTCGGCCACGACCTGACTAATCACACAAGTCTCTCGTCCTGGTTTATCGCCTATTCGGGTTCCATCCGCAAGGAGATCCGGCCGGGGTGTCGCTCACGGCCCCAAACAATGTGTGCAGGGTTCCCAAGCCCACCATCCGGGTGCCACTTGGTACACCAGGCCACTGTGCCTAGTCTGTCCCAAGCCCACCTGTACAGGGTGCCACTTGGTAGACTACTAACACTACCTACAAACACCAGAAACTAGTTGCAACTCCTGGACAAAGATCGAGTTGATTAATAAGTCGAGAGAGTCAATTAAGGATCCCAATGTGTGGTAGTAGCTGTTCATGGATCACAAACACAGAACTCAGTTCCTGAGGACGGCTGCAATGAGACAACCCACCATGTACTCCTACATGGCCTCCCACCGCTACCTTTACCAAATCGTGTTCACACACTTAGCTCTCAACAGTAGGACATGTTCACACACCTCCAATTCATCCCCGATGAATCAGACCTGACACAACTCTAAGCAATAGCAGGCATGAAAAACAAGCATGAATGAGTAGGCACATCAGGGCTCAAACAACTCCTACTCATGCTAGTGGGTTTCATCTATTTACTGTGGCAATGACAGGTCATGCAAAGGATAAAGGGGTTCAGCTACCGCAGCATGTAACAGATATGTCGTTGTTGTCCTAATGCAGTAAAAGAGAGCAGGAGCGAGAGAGTGGGATTGTATCGGAATGAACAAGGGGGTTTTGCTTGCCTGGCACTTCTGAAGATAGTATAGTTCTTCATCGGTGTCATTGATCACATCGTCGGTACACGTCTACTGAGAGGGGACAAGCACCGACAAACAAAGAAGAAACACAATCAATGCAATGCAACAATATGATGCATGAATGTGACATGGCAATATGCTGTGGTTTGAGCTAATGCATCTAGCAACAAAGTTAAATGAAGTTGGTTTGAACCCTAAGTTCAAATCCAAACTCCATATGTGAAATTCAAATGCCATTTACATGATTGGTCCTAAACAGCAGCTATAAGTTTCTCTAACATGCATGAAAATGGTACAGATGGATAGATTGGATTTTTCTGATCATTTTTCATATATAAATTATTTCATTTGGAGTTACGGTTGATTTTATATGATTTTTAGAAGTTTAGGGTATTTTCTGGAATTTCCAGAAAATAACTAACTGCGTCAGCATTGCGTCATTGTGACGTCAGTGGTCAACAGGGCTGGTCCAGGTTAAACTGACCGGTGGGACCCACTGGTCAGTGACCCAGTGTCTGTTTGTGACACTGACAGGCGGGCCGGGTCAATGGCCACGTCAGCGAGGTCAATGCCGACACGTGGGGCCACTGTGATTAATTTAAACTAAACAGGAATTAAGCAGTGGTTAGTTAAGTGTGTGGGGCCCAGTGTCAGTGACACGGTGCGGTGATTAGTGGCTAATTAAGCCAGCCATGTCAGCAAGTGACGCCGGCGACCACGGCAACGGCGAGACCTCGCCGGAGTTGCTCGGGGCGGCGCTACAGATGGTGGTTTGCGACGGGGTTTGGCTCTACGGGGAGCTGGGGGCGGCGTGCATCCAGTGGAACAAGCGGGAGGCCGCGGGGACGGCGGAGCTCGCCGGAGTTCGGCTCAAGCAAGTCCGGGGCTGCAGTGCTCGGGCGAGCCAACGGAGTGGCTAGTCAGCCTCCTGGAGGCGCCAGGAGCGTATCAGTACCCCTGGAGCGAACATGAGAAGCTCGGGAGCACGGGCTCGCCGGTCATGGCGGTCGGCGGCCGCGGGTGATCTCGGGGCTGCGGCTAGAGGGCGAAAATGAAGCGGGGAAGAGAGGGGAAAAGCGGGGGAGCTCACAGGGAGGCCGATGA
This sequence comes from Triticum aestivum, assembly GCF_018294505.1. Classification (NCBI taxonomy): domain Eukaryota; kingdom Viridiplantae; phylum Streptophyta; class Magnoliopsida; order Poales; family Poaceae; genus Triticum; species Triticum aestivum. The sequence continues at coordinate 569,993,810 of NC_057807.1, forward strand.
GTAGCTCAGCGTGCTCGGGGACGCTCGGAGGTCGGCGAATCGAGCGACGGCGTTCTTCGGAGCAGACGAGGAAGATGGCGACATTGACAATGTTGCAGGGCATCCACGGGCGCGTTCTTTGGCTTGGAGCTTCATGGCATAGGGCGGAGCTAGAGGAAACGGCAACGGGGCAAGGGGACGACGGTGGGCGTGGTGGCAGTGAGCGGCAGCGACGGACGCGCTCGGCGCGGGTGAGAGAGAGAGCAGAGGAGGGGAGAGGCACGGGAGAGTGAGCGAGGGGGTTCCAGGGCTGCATGGCGTCGTTGGAGACGTCCAGAGCGTCGAGGACGCAGGCAAGCAGGGTGGAGGTGGCCGCACGGTGGTGCGCGCGCGTCGGGCACGTGCCCGTCCTCTTTGCAGGGAGGAAGACGACGAGGAGGGGGTGGCTTGGTGGGCTGGGCCGCCAGTTGGGCTAGCCAGCTGCAGAGCTGGGCCGAACAGGTAAGTTAGCCAGGTAATTCTCTCTCTCTCTTTTTTATTTCCTCTTTTCTATTTTTCTGCAACTTTGTGGCTTTACTAAAAATATCTAGGCATTTTCAAAAATCACCAAACTGTGCATGCCCAATGTTTAGAATATATCCAACATGGAACATTTTGGTTTGGGATTATTTGGACATTTAAAATATTTACTAGCATTTAAATGCCCAAATGCAATTAACTAATGATTTAATCTAGTGACCCTCTGTTGTCCTAGAAAAGTGTGCACCATTTTTGTCAGAGGTTCTAGACCAAGGCAAAGATGATGAACATTTTAGTAGGGCATTTTGGGTTCATTGAAAATGATTTTAGTAAACCCTAGCTGGTTTAAGGGGGGTGCTGGGGCTTCTGTCATCCCCAATTCAACTTAAATAAAATTTAAACATGATGCAACAAGATGCAAACACTAGGCAGCACCAGAAGCTAGGGATGTGACAGGTGTGGCCGTCATGACCCGTCATATCACAAAACCCACACCTTTACCAGCAGTGGTAAGGTGGCCTCCAAGTGCGACTGGATGAAGCAACCATCATTTCTCTGGAACCCTCGTTCAAGCCCTTTCTTCCCTTTCTTGAAGAAAACCTCACTCCAGGCTACTCACTTCTGCCATTTTTCGTCTGTACCGATGAAGGAAAGGTGGGCGAATCAGTTACGCTGCTATATTTTCATTCCAAGAATCTTCTTTTTGCGAAGCACCGACCGATTCTCACATCCTATTCTTTTCCTGTTTTCATTGTGATTGTGGTTTCCATTCGATTGCTTTTTGTTTGTCAGTTCATTGATGGATCCTGGAGCACTAGGAAAAGAGTTGCCGGCGGACAACCCACTGGAGACAGCGATCTCCAGGAAGCGAGCACCAACCAACGAGTTGATCATGTTGGCGGGCCAACCCATGGAGACAAAGAACTCCAAGAAACAAGCACTGGCCAAAGAGTTGAGGACGTTGGCGGACGAACTCCTCAAAGAAAGTTGGAAGAACAGCAAGGGCCCCACCGTGCCTACCCCAGGAACTCTGATTGCCACCTATGTGAGGCTCAAGACCGAGTTTGAGGAGATAGTCGCCATTGAGAAGCAGTATTCCCCTGGCAAGGTGATGGCCCCCATTGAGGATGAGGAGATGGCCCCCGGAGGGATGAGATCCCCCGGTGAGCTGCACAAGGTAAAAAATAATGGCTTATTACCATAGTTGTGGTTTTTGATTATTTGCAATGTGCTTGCTAATATGTTAGGGTTGTGCAGGTGCCGGTGGACGTCCTTGATGATTCTGATGTCGTGGCCCGTCCTGTTGGCATCGCCCCGAAGATCGATTCCGATGCCGCTGTCCATCCTGTGGACATCGCCCCAGAGATCGATTCCGATGTCGCGGTTAGTCCTGTGGATATCGCCCCAGAAATCGATTCCCATGCCGCTGTGCGTGCTATGGTCATTGCCCTAGAGATCGATGACAAGAAATAGTTGGTCGCGCTAATCCTTCAGGGTAGTTTGCATTGCCCTGTGTTTAGTTACTAGAATGATGCGTGTTATCAAACCATCTTAGGGCTAGTGCACTGTCTTGTGTGGGCGGATCTTGCTACTTTTGTTTGATAGTGAATCATGCGATGAATCATGCGAACCCTCTCCGAGTTATGGAAACAGATGTATCCTCACCAGCTTTTGATGTAATATATGGCAGGCTTAGATGTAAGTTTGAATTGTTTATCATATCGGCGGGGCTTGTTTGATGATTCTTGGTGTTAGTAGGCTAGCTACTGTGCGAGCTATAGTACTTGCAAAACACTCACCGAAGAGAAACGTTGGGGCTGATGAGGTCGTGGTACGCTTATACTTATCCCTCGTCGATCGACCAATAGCCCTAGCTCCTAAAATTGTAGGCTTAGCGATCGATCAGACAATAGTCGACACGGATACATTCAGGCCTCATTTGGTTCATAGGGTAGGAAAATCGTAGCAAAAGTACAGAGAACATGCAACACAAAATCATAGCAGTGCAAAGACATACTCCTTCTGTTCCAAAATAGATGACCTAGGCGGGCTAGTTTGGCCTAGTGGGTTTCAGTGATATGACGTGGTACAGTGCCGTACAGTCTTCGCGTGTGGTAGCAGTATTGCGGGTACAGTAAGTTTTCTTGAAGAAGCGGAATTCAACGAAGTCATGATGGTTCCTTCGCCCGAACAACTTACAGTGGGAAAGGTTGGGCATGCGATACGACCGGGGTAGACCAGGATAATTTTGTGCATGGCAGGTGGTGCAGAATGGTCGATGTCCCACATGTCAGAGAATGAAAGTATTCTTTCCTTTATAGAGTACGAGCAATGAGTATTCATTGTTTATTTTTTATGAAAGCTATTGTCTCCACTGTTACTCCTTGACTTTGTCAATGCCTCTCTCTCCTCCACATAAGCGGGGACTACTTGTTATGCATGCGACGGGCAGCTGGTGTCTTGAGAGGCCAGGGCGGTCAGAGCGGGCTCCAGAAACGGTCCGGACTCCAGCATGGCCCACCTCACATTATCATTTCTTGGAGTCCGTGCACAGCGGGCGGGCGATCTCTTCTCCCTCCCCCGTTTCTCTCTTCTCAGCCGACACCCGCCGAGCGATTATATTTTGGCTATCGACGATTTATTCAATTATAGTCCCACATGTCAGTGAAATTGCAAGACAACGCGTGTCCCCTCTGGTGAGCGGCGTGCGAGCCGGACTGTCGGGGGTGCGACGCATACGAGTCGTAAGTGTGCCGCCTTTTCCTTTAGAAATTGCGAAGCGTAACATTTTCGCGCGATCGATCGATACAATGACGAGGGCGGTGCTTTACCGCTTGTTAGGCGGGCTAGTTCGAGTGATATGACGTGCTACAGTGCCGTCCACTTGCTCCATTTTTATGTAAGCAAGATAAAAATGGAGGAATGTTAGCATGATAGTTAATGCATCTCCAGCGCTGGCCCACAAATTTACACCGGCATCTATATGAACTAACCGGACGAAATTCATGCAAACAAAGCAAATTTCAAATTAACCGGATGAAATTCATTACATTTCGAAATTTTTTCCTACAAACTGGACGAAATTCATTACATATTTTGCACAAACCGTACTAAAACCTAATGTAAACCTAATCTAAACGATCGCCGGCGCCCGACCACCATGTCCGGCCATGAACCCGAGAAAGCCGACCATTGCCTTTGCCTCCTCCTCATCCGCCTCGATAACCTCCTCCTCCGGAGCACAAGGTTCTAAAGATTTCTGCCTCCATGTCGCCATTAAGCGGCTAATCGGCCGTCGATGTTTACCCCACCAAGCTTGGTGTCGAGTGAGCGGAGTAGCGGTGGCCTTCCCGGGACCAGAGCGGCGGTGACCTACCGTGTACTACTCTTCCTCGCTGCCGGTTGCGCCCGTGCACGCGCGCCGGCTTCGTGGTCGTGGCGGCGGAGGGCGGCCCGGGGGGGGTGCCGGCGATCTCCTTCATTTGCTCCTGCGACAGTACGTCGAAGAGAGCTTTGGAGCGCGCCCGGAGCAGAGCCGCCGATGTCCCTCGTCTGCTCCTGCGACAGTATGTCCAAGAGAGCTTTGGAGCGCCAGGAGGCCATGGTTGGAGTGGTGCCGACAGAAGGAAGGGACCGGAGGAGAATAAGTGTGGGTCTTTGGCTATGGCTGGGAACTGGGGCTCAAGTTAATATAGCGGGCGAATGGCAATGAGACGCGGCAGATGGATGGACAACTGGCGCCAGAGTAGGTTCGTCGGGCGTGAATGCGGACGCTGCTTCAGTGACTTAACTGCAGATGCGTTGGGTTACTAACATGTGGGCCCAACAGGCATCTGGCCCGCATGTCAGTGACACACCAATTGCACCTGCTGTTAAGTACGGTGAATGCGGCATTGACATTCTGGAGAGACGGTGACTGTTTCAGGCGGGAAGCGCGCGCTAGCGATGGAAGGGGTTTCGGTGTGCAGTGGCACTAAGATTGGTCGCTCACGATAGTACATACTCCGTACCATACTACCATAGTACCCTCTCTAGCTAGGCTGTTTTATAGATTGTCATTGTGATGGACGATATACATGAGAAAGGAAGTCGGAGTATGACCGTTGGTGTTGAGCCAGGTGAATACATGCTCGGCGTTCGCGTAGGCCTCAATCAAACGTCTAAAGAGTAATGTCAGGCACCGCCGGGGCGCGCAGGTGATGGGCTTGCCGTTTGCGTTGCGCCATGAGCAGGACTTTGATTTAGAGGGCAACGTTCATGCATTAGCATGCTTTGACAGCGTGAGCGTGAGTGTCTGACACAAAGTATTTCATTTTCATTTGGCTGACCAGGGTGCGTTGCAGCGACGAGTCCGTGGTTTGATTCCCCACATACGCACAATTTTGGTTTTTACAGTATTTATTTCTCCATTGACAGGTAGGCCCGCGTAGATAGATAAAGAACAAGAGCTGATGAGGCGCATGCGGACTGTTTGACTGGTCAACCAGACAAATACGGAGCTATACGCTGAGCCAGTGACCGTATAATCACCATATCTCATATACAATGATCAAAGTGAGCTATCAAGACAAGTTCGATGACCACCAATGCATTTTACTCGGTAATAAATGACTAGGATTGAAGGAGAATCCAAATTTGCTTCGTCTTCTGTCCTTGAGCTCTTGACAAACCAATGCACTATACGGTTGTCCGAGCACTCCTCCCCAGAGCTCTCACCAAGCGTCGTTCATGCCACCGCGCTGCACACTAACCAGTAAGGCAGCGATGGCATCCCGCCGCGCCGAGTTCCTTGCCGCCCATGACCGCACACAAAATGGTAGGGAAGCGGTGGCATCCCGCCGTGCCGAGTTCATCGCCGCTCGCGACCTCACAACTATGTGGGAGGAATTTGAAGATGCCAAGGACGAATGGGCGGTAGAGCAAGAGGCGGCCAAAGCCGCACAGAGGGAGCGGAAAAGTCAGAAAGCACTCAAGAAAAGAGAGGCCCACTGCCGCAAGAAAGAAAAGGACACACGCGCTGCTGTGGAGAGGTCGGCGGAGATCCAAGCACGGTGGGGTGTCGTCAACAAAGCCAGGAAGGAGAACGAGCATGTACCAGTACTACTAGTTACTACTGTAGTTTTTAGAGCAAATTACCAGAACATTAGCCTAGACTAAATGGAAAAATTCATATGCTATGCATCAAATGGCATCTCTTTCTCTATAGGAATTGAGATGCATGTCATCTCACTTCCTATGATTTTCATATTCCTATAAAATTCCTATCCTATGAACGAAAGGAGGCCTCTGTTGGAGTAACTACTATAGCTAGCAGCACTGCTGGTACAGTAGTTTTCTTCAAGAAGCGGAATTCAACGAAGTCATGATGGTTCCTTCGTCCGAGCAACTTCAAAGTGGGAAGTGGGCCTGTGATTTGACGGCTCATTAGTCATTGTTAGTGCGGCGCGACGACCTGGGTGACTCTCCCATGGAGTTCTGCGTGCATGGCAAGTGGACCAGGATGGTCGACGTCCCACATGTTGGCGAACGGAAGTATTCTTTCCGATATCGAGGAGTAATGAAACCGCATGGTATAGTATCACTGCTGATTGGTTCACAAAAAAATAGTATCACTGCTGATTTATAATTATTTTTTATTTCTGATGAATGCTAGCGTTTCAACTCTTATGATGAAGGGTGCCAAACACGGCACATGTTGGATGTCCCACACGTCAGCGAAAGGAGTGGGACATGAACATCGTGGTAGAGCCCAGCGTAAAAAAAACAATGTGGTATAGCATCTCCACTTCTTCCACTTCTGGGTCGGAGACCACACGCAGTAGTACTTAGTGGTATGAACGACACAAAGTGCGACCTGGAGAGAAAGACACGTCTAGTTGGAAGGTCTCGGGGCATACACATAAACCAATATAAAAGTTAATATGTGCCTCCAACTAATATAGTAGTAGTAGAGTACTTAGGCACGTACTCCATAACATAACCGTGCATTGAACGTACAACATTTAGTGGTAGTACGTAGTAAGAGAAAAATTCCGCCCAAGAGTTCCCTTCTCGACCCACTTTTGGGTGTTTGGTAGAGTGTATGGAGGGTGCATGAGTCCACACTAGTTTAGCACAAATACACTAGAAGCATGCATGAAGAGAGCATGCATGAAGAGGGGTGTTGAGTTGAGCATGCATGAAGAGGGAACAACTATGCTGAGACGAGAACGCAACCAAACACACCCTATATGCCACGCATGTTCATACCATTTGTGCCTTTCTACTTCACTTACTGCGCTACATTACTCAGGTTCGTACGCCCACTCCTGGGTACATGTCTGTCTCGTAGTTCCAGTCCAACATGTTCTTCATATAGATGGAACGATCCTTGCATAACACGTGCACCTTGATGCTAGATGTCTCGTGTGTTGGCAAAAGGATGAACAAAGCTCACGTAAAAAAATAGAGTGGAAGAACATAGATTCCGGATGACCGAGAAGGAGCAAGGAACCTCGTGGTGGAGCGTCTACACTCATAATATTTAATATTATTCAGCGATATAAAATTAACCAATCATCTCCACAATGGACTGGAAGAGTATGAAACACGGCAGCCCAGTGTAGTTACATCATACTAGTACATGGCTAACCCACGCTATCACCATATTTCTTGGCTCCTATGCGACACCTATCTCTAGTAATCCAGCAGCCTGTATCGCTTCTCCCTCCTCGTCTCTATGAAAGTGCGGCGGGCTGGCGTTTTTGCCGTCTATTGAGGTCGGTTAACTCATCACATGTTAGCGACATGTCAAGAGCATTCTAAAAAAAATTCCTTACACGTTCCGTTTTCAAAAAGAAAAAAAATCCTTTCACGTATGAATTTGCCTGTATGCTTTGAGCAACTTGCATGTCCTATACTGCTCCTGTTTGATACTCTAACTTAGCTAGAGGTTAGACTAACTCATGACTAACCCTGAACTAATTGTAGCCAAAGAGGTGTTTGGGTGACAGGGTTAGATTGACAATAAATGCACTTGATGGAGGGAGAAAAGTGATTTTTCAGTGGTCCCAATGAGAACTATCTCCAGTTAGCACCTCTTGGGTGGGATAGTTTTTTTGGTGGGTTTGGTGCAACTTGATCCAATTTAAACCCTCATGCTTGGACACTTTAGGGCTATTTGAGCCCCAACTAGCTCAAACTAACTCTAACCCATGGATCCAAACAGGGCCTATGGCCAGTCTCGACGCGGAGCAGTCGCGTGCACCGGGAAGCGGCGCTCTCTCGGCCATCGCGCCACTTCAAAGCCGGCGCGAGTGACAGGTTGCCTCCGCTATGGCCTGGAATTAATGCGGCACTGACGCTCCAGGGCGACGCTGGCCGTTTCACGCGGGAAGCGCGCTCTGGCAAGGGAGTATAGGTTTTGAACCGTTTCAGGTGTAGTACTGGTAGTTTGCAAAACTACTCAATTATTGCACTCAATTTCCTAGGAAATTGTGATAAAAAACATTACTCCACAGCCCGCTTCCCTTCTCCTTCCTCTTCCACCGCCCGCGCACCTCCGCGGGAAGCGACCGGTCAACCCTTATATAGGAGTGCTAAGACAAAAAGATGCATGCATGACCACTAAAATTTCCATATTAAAATGCCGCTCCACGGGAGTATGGCGTATGTTGTTACCTTCAGCCGGGCCATGGCTACCGGGTGATGGCGACCAGAGAAGAGGTGGTGGGAGGGGAATGAATGCAGCTACTGTTTGGGTTTGCCTTCCGGCTTAAATAAATGCGCAGCATCACGTGTACCCGCGGGTGCACAAATTGTAACATACGTGTCTGCTTAAGTGGGCATCACGTAACTGGTGTGTGTGTGAGAGAGATTCTGAGAGATAGAGTGCGTGTGTGCGACTCTACTCTTCGGACATGTACTCAACCTTTTGCATCGGGACATAAGTATAATGGTATTTACTTTAGCTAGTGATTTATGTGGCCATATTAACGTGGTTGTGTCAAAAAAATGTCACTTCCTGCTCGTGATTTGTGTTATATAATTACAAGCAAGATTCTCGTGCATTGCACGGAACATCAATATGCATTTCTTTACAAAACACCTGTTGTGATTGACCCATGCAGGAGTAATCCCATGTGTAAAAACTAATGATATCTCGAGAATTTTATCGGAAAACTGGTATCTCGAGAATGTCATCAAAAAAAATGAAAGATGAGAGATAAGGCAAGGAGGAGTGGAGCATGGTGGTGACTGGTGGTCGGAATGGGCGGAGGCATGGGGATGGACGGTGCCAGCAGGCGGCAGCGGCCACCATGCATGCTAGATTGTTCCAGAGACTTATTCCTTTTTTAATTGCTGAGCAATGAGGTTGTGGGAGATAATGATGTGCAAAGAGGTGCGGGTATCTTTGGTAAAATTATCATTGTTTTCTTTCTATCCGTCAGATATAGATCATACGGTGTGTATTACAAGATGGCAGGCACACCATCATCGCCAACTCATTTTTTATAAGGGTACAGATGATAAGTTTGCTGACTACTAAAGTAAAGTGGAATTCGTCCATGTTATGCAAGTAAATAAAGGTGATTGTTTATCATACGGGTAAGGTTGGATGAAGGGTGGTAGGAACAAATGCTCCGCCTAGAGCATGTGTGTGTGAGATGGAGTCTTAGTGTGTGTGTGGTGTGTGTGTGTGTGTGTGGTGTGTGTGTGTGTGTGAGAGAGAGAGAGAGAGATGGAGTCTTAGTGTGTGTGTGTGTGGGGG